>NW_017728924.1:61395-71318 GCF_001723895.1 Crocodylus porosus | reverse complement strand
CTGTGAGGGGGCTGTGGGGGCCTTTTATTTTTATCACGGATTTTTGGTTTTTAAATCAGAGAATTTGCAATTTTTAAATCAGAGGAAACCAGGATCCCTGCTGATGATTGAGTCAATATTGTGGAACTCTGTATGTAATTTTTAGGTAGCAACTAAACAGACAACATACAAATTCCACAGAGTAAAGTTGACCCAGAAATCAAATATACTCTTATTCCATAGGTGAAAGAAAAGTGAATGCATTATTATTATTATTATTATTATTATTAATAAAAATCAATGAGCCACAAAATGCTCTGTACTCAAATACACACACACACTGCAGGCTGCAAACACAAAAGCCTATTTACGTAAATCCACTGTGCTGCACTTTAACCTCAGAAAGTGGTTGGTGACAAGCTGAAGAAAAATAATAAGCCAGTTAATGTTTAGAGTCACATAAGCACACACTGAAGGACCATCCCTGTCCTTAAATTCCATTTCCAAATGCATCTGAGTGTTCTGATAAAAATCAGCCCTCAATGTGAAAAAGGAAGGGAATGCATTTTTGCTTCATTTCAGTCTTATCTCTGAAGGTCATCATTTTTTGTTCAAACACATTTTGCTTACAACTGAAAAGAGAAAGCCTCCTCCATTATGTTGCCTCAATAAATTGCTTTATTTCAATTAATTTCCGTGCAACTGTACGAGTGACTTTCACACGTGATGCTTCCCCACACCCTACGGCTTTGTACATGGAAAAAAAAACAACCATATTTCATTGGAAGATAATTACGTGAAAAATGACAATTGTCAACTCTGTATGCAAACAGAGTTCAAGAGATGAATGGAAAGCAACTCATGCACCAGAGGTGCTATTATTTACTACAAGTTCTTTTGTATCTCACTCTGTCAAGTTCCAGTTGCCCCTTTTTCAACACTACTGCCCTCCCACCCCGCCCCAGCCAACTCCTCATCCCTCTTACGTAAACTGAATTCCACCAATTTTGATTCCCAGGAAAAAATAAATCAGAATAAGAGAACATATCAGAGAATAATGTCTGGATATATGTTTTAGAGTTTGTTTGGTTTTTTTGCCCCCCCTTGGAGCCTGCACAGGTTGAAAATGCAAGTTGAAGATGTCTCCATCAAAACGGTACCCGATTCCCATACCAAGGTCATGGTCTTGAAAGGCATCTGACAGCACAGCACAGAATACCATGATGAAGGTAGATGTGAGCACACAGCCCTACTTGATGCCATTTATGACTAGAAAAGGGTCAGCACATTTGCCATTTGCAAGGATGCATGCCATCATACTGTTGTGGAACTGTCAAACCATATTGATGAATTTTCCAAAGCATCTGTCCTTCCTTCATGATTTCCCACAGGCCTTCATGGGTTATCATGTTGTAGGCTTTGGTTAGGTAAATGAACATAAGGAGGCCGATGTTCCGTTTCTGACACTTTTCTTGAAGCTGCCAGGCTGCAAACACCATGTCAGTGGTTCTGCATCCTTTTCTGAAGCCTCATTGGCTCTCAGGCAGCAGGTCATTTAGATAGCCAGTCAGCCAGTTGAGAACTCTTGCGAGTATCTTGTTGGTAGTTGAGAGGAAGGAGGTGCCCCTGTGGCTGTCACAGAGCTGGCAATTTTTCTTCCTGTTGTAGAGATGGACAATCAAGGCATCCTTGAATTCTTGAGGGACTACCTTCTGCACCCACACACTGCAGAAGATCTCTGTTAGTTTCTCCATGAGGTCATGACCACCTGATTTGTAAACTTCCACTGGAATTATGTCAGCTCCAGAAGCTTTGCTATTAGACACTTGTTATGCAGCCTTTTGGATTTCTGCGATTGTTGGCAGAACTGCAAGTGAGGTGTTGACAGTGATTTGGGGCAACTTGAGTATCATGTCCAGAATGATGGAGGAGGTCCAAATGAGGATGGTGCTGAAATGTTCAGCCCTTCTCTGGAGGATGTAGGCCTTGGCAGGTAGCAGCATGGCCCCATCTGCCGACAGCAGAGGGGACGATGTGAGGACCTACGGACCATAGACAGTCTTTAGGGCATCGAAGAATTTCATGTTGTTTTGGTCAGCATAATGCTGGATCTCATCTGCTTTGTTCAACCAGGTGTCCCTGCATCCCTTGCAACTTGCATTGAATGGTCTTCCATATCAAGCTGTAGGCGTCTTGTGCTGACAGACTTATCATAGAGATAGGCTCTGTGAGGATGTTGTTTCTCTTCCAGCAGCCACTGCATTAGTCTCGGTGTCCGTGGACACTTGGTCCCAGGGTCTCAAGGGCTACAGATTGTATAGCGTCACAAAACTGCTTCCAGTTGGCTTTGATGGAGTTGGAATAGAGAGGTGCAGTGTAAAGCTGATCTTTCAGGTTGTTCACAGAAGACAGCCTGGTGTTGTCATTGATCAGCTCAGCAGGGTTGAGGCACTTTGGTCCACTTCATCCTTGCATACGCCATCTGATTTCAATCACACTCTTTAGTGAGGAGATGAGCTGAAGATCAGTCCAGCATTCAGCATCACACATTGCTTTGGTTACATGAACATCCATCTGTCCTTCCTTTGCACAATGACATAGTCGATAAGATGCCAGTGCTTGGAGCAAAAGTGCATCAATGATGTCTTCTTCCAGGTGGGGACATGGAATACAGTGTTAGTAACCAGGAGCTCATGCTCAGCACATAGTCTGAGCAGGAAAAGACCCTTGCTATTGCAGTTTCCTATGCTGATGCCAGCCCATGCTTGGCAGTCAAAACCAATCCTGGTGTTGAAGTCACCAAAGAGGATAAGATGGTGAGACTTTGGTACAGCAGCAGTCATGGAGTGGAGGTCATCATAGGACTGATTCTTTACTTGGGAGTTAGTCATGGCAGGGGTCTATGCACTGACAATAATGGATACACTTTTTGCCAAACACGGGGAACTTGAGCACCGTCAGTTGGTCATTCATTCCCTTGGGCAGATAGGTCAGTTTCTTGACAAGGCTGTTTTGTATAGTAAAGCCAACACCTGCTTCCTGTTTAGCTTCACTGACACAAACACCCCAGAAGAATGTGTAATCAGCTTTTCCTTCTGTGAGCTGCCCTTCATCGGGGAGGTGAGTCTTGCTGAGGGCAATGATCTGAACATTGCATCTGCCTAGTTCTCTCCTGATGAGGGAAGTTCTTCTTTCAGGTCTCTTGGTGTTTCTATTGGTCCACATGCCCAGCTTGAGAGGGATTGATTTCTTCCCTTTTCAACCACTGTAGTGGGACCCTTGCCAGCTACAGTGTGCTGGCCACAGTGAGGTGAAGTAGGCAGTGTTTGGGGCACTTGTTCTAGCTCCTTCCTCATTCTAGGAGTGATCTCCTAAATAGGGTGTCCACGGGTCCCCCCCCGTGAGGGTGCGAATCAAACACCCGTGGGTCGTTATGGGGTCTTGCCCCTCCTTACGTCCTAGTGGTGGCCTGCTCTGGATAAGCTCCCGCCAAGTCCGCCTGCCACGACTTTGATGGTATTGGTTCAGTGTCCCTTGGCGTGCACCTGTCCAGAATGGGAACCCTGGTCCAGTCCGGTATTGGGTCCTCGAGGGCTCCTGCCTCCCCTACACCCTCGCCCGGGCCTCCGTAAAGTCCGTCCCAGTCCTGCTCCCCTTTACCTCTGCGAGGTTAGGGGGTCCCTTTTCTAGTGCAGAGTCTTTTTAGCAACCCTGGGTCGCTCGGTGATTTCCCCTCCGGGGTTTCTTATACACGACCAGGGCCCACTGCTCCTGCCAGAGTTCCGGCTCCGGGACCGCTCCTCCCGGCTCAGCCTGCCTCCGCCGTCTCTGGCTACAGGCCACTCTGTCTGTGGTTCAGGAGGGGAGCTCCCGCACTCCCTGCATCCACAACTCGATCAGCGGCCCCGAGGGCCTTCCATCCCTGGCAGCTTGCCTGCAGGGGCCCTAGAAGGTCCTCACCGGGCACGGGTCCGACGTCTGCCACGCTGCCGTTTCCCTGCCGTGGAGCTGCTCCTCCTCCTCCAGCTCCTTCCGGCCCCCGTTGCTGCGTGCCGGCGCTGCTTTTAAATCCGCCTGCTCCTCGCCACACCTGATAAAGTTAATTAAGGCGCAGGCCGCCAAGCCCACGCAGAGATTGCCCTCCGGGTTCCCGGCCCCTGTTCTGGCCGTGTCGCGATCTTCGCGTACCGCACCCCTGCGCTGCCGGTGCGGGCTGGGCGTGCTCTGGCCGGCCTGGTAAGTCCCGGGGCTTTCTAGGGTCGGGGCTCTTCCACATAGGGCTTCTCAGTCATTCAAGGAGCTGCTAAGTTCTAGTGCTGCTTCTGTCCCGTATGAAGTGACCCAAAGCCCTGAGTGCAGGTTTGCGGCTACAGCTTCCAGTGTGTCCACATCTGTTGCTTCATCACCACAGGATTTGTGTTGGATGAGAGTTGCATGAGATTTAGATTCAAGTGAGGAAGGGTTGTGCAGCGTTGGCCTCACTGTCTCGCCCAAACTGATTGGTAACCAGCAGCAGGACAGTGTCAAGATGGCTGGAAATTGGCCCAGATGCAGTGGATCATCAGGACAACTTTTGTGTCTTGTCCTACTCTGCGCAGTCCATGGTGTGTTGCTGTACTATGATCATGGCCATTGGACCATACAAGGGTTTCATCTGCTCAGTCAACCGGAGTCTGATTTTGCATGCAGGGGTAGGCAAGTCTGTATTTCCCCAGAGGTCTAAGACCAACCAGGTTCCCTCACCTGGTTCGGCCTACCCACTGAGGTGGTTTACCGAGGTGTGGCCGCTGTCACATGCAGACAGCTATCTAGAGCCACAAGTAAGAGGTGAGTGGTGGTGAGGACTAACAGAGGAAGAGTCACTCAGGTGAGCATGACATACTCTTTCTCTGGAGGTGCTACCTCCCCCAGAAACCCCTGCCAACAATACACTATTTGCTTACTACACACACAATTATCTGTCCTGGAACAGAGGTGGTCACAATCAGTATTTAGGTAATCATCTGCCTGTCATAAAGAAAGGATTGACTGTAGCACAGAATAAACCTTGTTACTTTCAACAGCTTGTCTCTGTATAGAACATTGCTGAAGTACTTTAGAGACTATATGGGTGCAGAAAGAAGTGACAATTTTTGTCTGATTTGGCCACAAAAAGCAATCTATAGTCATGACAAAACAAGTGCATGGCTGCTGACAGCTTCAAAAGTGGCTGATCAGGTAGAAATCTGATTCCTCATTGCATGGCGGGGGTCAGATGAAGACTTTACAAAATGAGTGGCTTCTGTAACTTCTATCTGTGCCGCCTCACACCCTGTCACTGTTTTCAGAAAGAAAGGGGGGAAAGAGAGTGGAGGGAATTTGGTCTTAGGGGGTTTCAGCCCCTACTGGAGGGTGGGATGGGTGTATTGGAACCCCACTAAGGTTGCAGGGCTCTAACGTACCCACCCTCACACTCCAACAGTGACTGGGGAACCCCTGGAATAAGCACTCTTTGTTTTCCCCCCTCCCATTCTGAAAACTTTGCAGCCTGGCAGGGAGGAGTAGCCATTGCTAGGGTAAACCAGCTGTAGGTTGCAGCCAGTAGCTAGATTCCCCTCCCCCTGGAACCACCAATTAACTTATTTTTGTCCAGGAGATCATCGCAGCTCAGAATGCTTCCTGCCAAGCATTCTCAGTTACAGTACAGAGCTGCACTTCTGTCTGCACCCTATATTAAACTGGTGTTATGCACCATAACATTACATTGCCTACAGGCCATGTGCTCCTCATCCATAGGGTCAGGAGAGCTGTAAACACTCAGCTTGTGTATTCAGCAGTATGCAAGAAATAATGTATTCCTGAAACCAGCTTTGTTTTCAGAGTCCCCTCTGTGATTAAAAGGGTCTAGATTTACTGTAAAAAGCCACTGAACAGGTCTTTCCCCCTAAAAAAAAGGTAGTGTCAGTGAAGTCTGTAACACCAGTTTTGTTAGTATGGTAAGCAAAATATGTAGGTAGGAAAAACATCAAAGGTTTAATTTCACTGAAGGTATGCCATGAGAGGTGACACACCAGTAGGCCTGTATGGAGCAGCTAGTATTCACTTCAAATTCGGATTCGGCTGATTCGGGGGACAGTGATTCGATTTGAGGGTCCAAAACACTGCTCCAAATTGATTTGGCCTAATCTGATTGGGAGATTCCGTCACCCACAGCTCCTTAAATACCTTCCCATTTAGTGCAGAGCTCACACTGCTTCATCAAGGGACTGAACTGCCTCTCTAGATAGACTGCCATGCCATGGAACACAAGCTGTGCTGGGCGAACATCTTCGGCGAGGGAGGGGAGCAGCAGACAGCCCGTTAGGAAGACCAGGAGTTACTCGTTTCCTTAGAGAGGAGGACAAGGTAGTTTTTTGTGGTCTATTTTTAGAGACATAAAACTTGAAGTTTTGACACCCTAGGGGAGTGAGGGGGGTGCAGGAAGGGGGCTGTCATCTGCAGCTGTGGCAACGGCATGGGCTGCATCCCCCTCAAAACGAGCTTCCTGAACAAGGGACAAGGTGTCAGCAGAGTGGGTGGGCTCCCTGGGGGCTACCGTTCTAGGGTCCCCTCTGGATTGCTGTCCAAGGCTAGTGCCCTTTCTCCCTCCCCCAGGTTATGCTATTAGCTATTTTCTCCACAGACAAAGGGAGAGAAACTGCCTAACAAAGGATAGGGTAGTTGAATTTAAAAAACCTGGAAGTAGGCAACAAACTGTACGTGGTGACATATCTTTAGCTACTGCAGCCAACGCAGCATGGCCAGCCTATTACTACAAGTGTTCCCAATTTGTTACATGCCAAGAGAGCCTGCCTGACACTCTACAGCAATCAAAAGATGACATGGTCTCTGCCCAGAGGAGATGATAATCTAAAGACATGTTTAAACCCTTTAGATATTGGAGTCGAAAAGCCTGATCTCTGAAAGGCACATACTAGAAAGCAAAATTCCTTGCCAGTAGCAAGCCTAAAATAATTGAAGTTGAGAAGTCGAGAACAGCAGACCCACCCAGCAGCACCCTGACAGATGACCAACCTCTCTCATATCCTCCACTCCCAAAATCACTAGTAGCACACAACAGCACAGTAAAGAAGTCTGTCTGTAAGCTAGCCACTAACTCAGATGACAGTGCTGGGGGAAAAAAAAACTCGCACACATTCACAAAATTGGCATCCGTGTCTGGCAGCCGTCAAAGCACAGGCACAGTGGCCACAGGTGCTAAGTCCAACCATGAAGCACACCGGGGAGCAGGAAGGCAAATCAGAGTACAAACAGAACTGCCAGCAAGAGGGCGAGGGAGGCGGAAAGAGAAATCTTCCAAGTGCCAGCACAGTGGCACTGGGTCACCTTCGGATTTTATTTGCATTGTATTGTAAAAATGACAATCAAACTGTTAATCTTCACCTTTGAGTATGTGTTTTCAATGCAGGTATATTTGAGCTGCTGCAAAGAATAATAGTGGGCAAAAAAAAAAAGAGCCATTTGAAAGACAGAATGGAAGGAGAGAAATAATAAGTGTTATTCCTGGAACTGTGCCCACTTCAATCCCCTTCCCCTGTTTTCTGTCTAGCTCTCTTTCTACCCTTATGGTCTGTTGTCATTTTTCATTATTCTAGGCTTTTCATTCAGACTGGCGAAGTTCCCCAGGGAGGTGACTTTGGAGCTGCACTTGTGTTGAAAATACCAATCACCTTATGTAAATAATAATTAAACAAAAGAAATAATGGTTAGAGGTGAGCCTGAGCTGAAAGACCAACGTCTGGATTTAGAAAAGCTACTTAAAAAATTCAAGGATGTTGGGATATACTATGGGGCTTTGAACCAGCAACAACATTCACATTCAGGTTTAGTTTCTGATTACCTCTGAAATTTGAGAGTTTTGGGACAGGAGATTTTGCTTGGAGCTTGAAGCTGTAGATTTAGCAATTGAAATCAATGATGCACAATGAAATTGTCCCAGTGCCAACTCTGTACTTTGTACACTGCTTGGAATGTTAACTTTAACAAAGTCCTTCAATGGACAGTTGCAGTTAGAAAAGGAAATGGTGCAAAAACAAATTTCTGTATTTTTGTTCTTCTGACTTTTAAATATACAGCACATAATTTAGCATACTTTACTAACAAAGAATACTAATCAGAAACATGTAGAAAAGACTGCTTTGTTCCTTCCTCCCTCTTGGTCATCTATCCTCCAGAAATAGTATGTAGACAAAAAATTAAGAAACTGTCTGTTTTCTCCAGTGAATGATACTAAGATGCATCTACCTTCACTGGTGGAAACAAAGCATCAGTCCTTGCAATATAAGAGCTGTTACTTTTGGCTTGTTGAATGGTTTGGGGGTTTGATAAGCAGTAAGTTAAGACCGCAAATTGATCTTTCCAGTTCATTCACCTGAGCACAAAAAAAAATGCATTGAGACAAAGATTACATGCAATGCAAGAGATCAGGCAGAGATAGCTTGTACTCTATCTCCAGAAAATTGAATCGTCAAAGTTGTGACAGCTTTATATGAACACAATGGGTCACTAGAACTATCCATATTGGGAGAAATTTGCCTCTTTCAATTGAGTACATGCAGTTGTTCTTTACTTGCCTACCAAAGCCAAAATCTTTTAACATGCAATGTCTCCCCCTATATGTCTGCACGTTTTGATTTATAAATATAAATATTTCATCGCTCCCAAGCATTTATACACTATTAATGAATAATCCCTTGACCGGGGTTAAGGGAAAATAAACTTAATCCCCAACCTATTAGTTCCTAGCCAGGAGTTCAAAAAAAAAAATCCAAATTCCTTAAGACAATACACAGCTTTATATAATTTTTTTTTTTAAATGTAGTTTTTCCATGCTGTTAGTTTTAAAGAAGACCTCATCTGCTATGTAACCACATCAGAGGATAGTAATTTAACCAGGAGATGGGATGCTAAGTGACTTTCCTTTTAACTGAAAAGTAAGAGAATTGGCCAAGTTCAAACAAGCGAAACTTAAGGGATAGAGGCAGACTGACTGGACAACCTGTGCCTCCATAGCCATTTGTTCCATAGCCCCTCTATGCACCACAGCTGGTCTTCAAAGCATGAAAATGGCAAATATGTGCATCTATGCCAGCTTACAAACTGATGATCTCTGGTTAAGCACTTTCTAGCATTAGAACAAAAAATTGGCAACTAATCAGTACGTGCATTCAGGGAAAATGTTGCTCAAAATAGTGACCTATGTGTAAGCTTGCAGGATTCACTTTATCAATAAACATTGATTTCACCCATCACTCAGACTGCAGAAAAATATTTCTGTCAGTAATCAAAATGTATGGAAAGGAGAAGTAAAAAACCCAAACAAGTAAATCTGGGAAAAGGATAAGGAAGTGTGGGGCAGGGAATGCCGCACATGCACGCATGGCAGCTGCAGCAGAGGGGCTGGGGGAGTCCTGGCGGCACTGCTCCCCTGGCAGCAGCTCAGGCAGCCGCTGCAGGAGCTGGGGCTGTGCTGATAGGGCTGTTGCCAGCCAGAAGCCCAGTGCTGCTGGCTGCTCACTCTGCCCACATCCTACCTGGGATCAGGCACCAAATTCCCAGTGAGCCCAGCCCAACCCTTGTGTGATTAGGGATTACTGGTGGTTTGCCCCTTACCCTGATCACACTGGGGCCTAAGCCAGGCAGGAGCTCTGGGAACAAGGGGAGAAGCAGTGGCCACCCTGCCTGGGGTAGCAAGCAGCTCCCTGTGCCTCTGTTAGAAATATTATTAAAAATGCATTATCAATAGCAGATTTAGAAAAGAAAAAAAAAACACAGCTGCTACCCCTCCTTGTCTCCTTAATGGGAGAGGGAAGGGGGGGGTTGGAAATTGAAGGGAAAACCACCAAAGGCCCTTTGTACTAAGGTATCACTCCCTCTCTGTTCTGCAAATTTACTATCTCTTTGTT
>NW_017728924.1:44575-61235 GCF_001723895.1 Crocodylus porosus | reverse complement strand
AATTCCTCCTTCTGCACACGTGGTCAGGAGAGAGGGGATAAAAGCCTGCTAATGATTGTGCCCGGGGGCAGAGTGATTGATCTTTTGTCTCTCTCTCTGACCCTATTTGCAAATATATACCTTTTGTGTTGCTAATAAAGTGTGTCTGTAGCTAAAGGTTTTTCCCGCCTCCCGAGAAACGAACCACGATTTTTAATTCACCTCCACAGGGGACAAGCCCTGCCTGGCAGGCACCAATAGAGGAGCAGCCTGGCCTCTTGACAGCCACAGCCGTCTACCCCTCTGGGCAGTGTAGGGTCAGCAGCTGGCCCCCAAGGTGACCCTGCCCCGAGCACACACAGGCTGGGCCTAGCAAGAGCTCTGGGAACACAGGGAGAGAGAGGTAGCATGCTCGGGGCAAGGTGCACGGCGGTATCCCAGGGTCCAGTCGCTGACTGCACACTGTGCGGAGGGCTGGGAGGCCCTGGCTGTCTACGGGGCCATGGGGACCAGGGAGCTGCTTCCCACCCCAGGTGGGGTGGCCACTGTCTCTCCCCCTGCTCCCAGAGCTCTGGAGTGCTGCTGCACTCGTCTTCTCATCCCTGCCAACCTAGCTCTGTCCTGATGAACAAAGAGAATGACTTAAAGCAGGCATCCTTTATTGATTTATGGATATTTACTTTTATATCTCTTAAACACGTGATTTTATAAAGCTTTTAACAGTATACTGTCATTACTGAATTGTCTGCCCCCCCCACACCTCTTACTTCGCTCAATCCGGAAAATTTCAAATTTCTAAAAATCAAAAGAAATGCTTTCAAATAAACATCAATTTTAGATGTTGAAAGTACTAGAAAAAAATAAAAATCTAGTTCTGCCAAGCCTGTCTATATCGGTCCATTATCCATACAGAGCTGAATTTGAAGAAAAACACAGCCAGTACCTAAAGGATCCTTAAGCTGTTTTCAGGCAGCAGTCAGTGAGTTCAGATCATAAAGTCATTAAACATAGGCCAAACTAGATTGCAACTAATAAACCAGAAGCCAGAAGAATTCAGTCATCATGAGTCACATACTTTATCCTCAGCAGTGCAACTATAAGACATTCAAAAGTTATCAGTCTCCAAAGGATGGGCAAAATTACTAACTTTTTTTTTTTTTGGAGTTAGGCACCCAGCCCACTTGGGTGTCCTGCAAGCTCCATGAATCACCAATTTGCATCTCTATGTTTCCAAATCTAGTCACAAGGCAAGCTGTTGAAATATACCAAGAAGGTCCACTTCTGGAACAATTTATTTCCACAAGATCCAAACTTACTAACACTACATGGAAGAGGATTTTTACATATATCCTTGTATAACATTCTAACGGTGGAATGACTAAGATAGAACAACATTATTTTAAGACAATATAAGGTATTTCACAGCTTTTTCAAGACAGAGGGAAGTAGAGACTGTCAGTTCCATTAATATCCAGTTTGGGATACTGGCTTATTTCACACGAAAGCACCAAATAAATGTCATTGCTTCCACCCCACCCCACCCCACCCCCAGTATTTACACTGTTATTTAAAACTTAGTACTTTTTGACGACTGATAGTGAAAGGAAAAGGAAACCATTATAGCAATCTGTGTCAGCAGAGCATTCGTTACAAGTTAGATGTAACGTATAGCTTGTGAGGCCTCCTAGCTTAAAGTAAATGATGAATCACATTATGAACACACATTCCCAAATCTTTCTAAAAGTAAGAACGTATTTTATCCTGTTCAACAACTTTTCAGTGAGAGAGATTTGAGCCATGCAGGCCTCAGCCTTAGTAAATGCCAGATGGGCCATTTAATGATATGGGCAGTGCTGGAAAACATCCAGCACAGGATTGCTCTGGGGAGGATTGTATACAAAATCATGACCCTTAAAACTTAGCATTTCCTCTGGCTTGAGAATCTCAGTGCAATACAGTAAATAAGGAACTTTGTCTAAAACACGAAAGAGAATAAGGAGGACTTTTTTTTTTTTATGACCTAGCAAATTCTACCCTTCCGCAGTGCACAATTTTCCCATATAAATGATGCATGTTTGAAAATAATGTTAATATTTAACATTATTTCCAACACATTTTACAATTACTTGAAAGCACCATTATATACACTATGATGGTCATAACTGGCTTCTTCTGTATTATTTTGACTTTGACTTCATGCACAACAGCATATTAGGTGTAAAATAGCACCCAGTGATTTGTATCATAGTGTTTTATTCATTTGAGGAGAGATATCATGTTAAATGAGATTGGCAGGAACGAGTACTTAAGTGCACAGGTAGGTTGCCCCCCTTTGATCTTAAACCCATCACTGAGTTTCAACTTAATTCTTGCCTATCCCACCCACAAACCAGTACGATTTTGTAGAGAAAATTCCATGTGTGAAGGGTTGGACCTAGAAAAGGGAGAAACACTCATCTCCAACATGTAGATTTAGGAAAAAGTGGAGAAAATGGCACTACCTTCTAGCCAAGGGGCTGCAGTTGTATCATCTTTTTGTGAGAAGGATGGAGACCATTGTCTGATAAGGTGGGTGGGAAGTAGAAAAAAATCCACATTAGTTTGTGATCTGATATATAAGGACTTACGGTACATTACAATTAGTTAATCCCATAGTGCAGATCCCACCATTCATACTCAGTTCCCCCAAATTTGTTCATTCCAGTAGGGCTCTGTATTCCTATGAACATCCATGCGCTCAAGCCAGCTGAGTCAAATTCCTCACCACAACAGTGATGTAACACTAATTATTTTCATGCCCAGGTAGCCATTTAGCTTAATACAACCAGGTTATTTCTGGCTTCCTGACACCCTGAAAGGCAGAGCACTATAATAGTGTCTGTAATGGAGAGTTACTTTCTTCAAACCGGCTATTTGTTTGCTTTGGATAGCAATATTATTTTATCCCAGAGTATGCGTGTTACAGTTCTCTACCATATGTCAGCAACTGTCCATCATCTCATACAGAGTAAAAAATGTGGCAATGCTGTTTCTCTACAAAAAATAATTAATTGACAGGAATAGTATGATTTGCTACAGAAAATTCATAATTTACATGCTTGACTTAAATTTAGAGAGTCCTATGTTCATGCATAGCAATTAGCCTAACCTGAATATTACAATAAATGTTGAAAACAAATTTGCTAGAAAGTGTACCTTTCTGTTCCACAAAGCTGACTAGCTTAGACATAGTTCTATTCATTTCATTAATATGTGATTGTTGCCTCAATGATCCATGACAATGCTAATGATGGGCGAGGTATTTCCAGGTGTCAAGTCTCCTGCAAGGTGGCCAAATAATTAATTTCCAATGACATTAAAATGCCATTTCTATATCTTTCTAGCATAGCTTATGTGGTGTTGTTCAAAATAGGCATAAAATTGGTGTCTTGTGAAAGATACAGAATTCACTATTTATGGGCAACAAATATACAAGCAATTGTAAGCACGAGGCCTAGAAGGGTAACATTTCAATCCTATAAAAAAAATGCAAAAAACAGATTTAAATTTGAATAGAAATATTTCTAAAAACCTTCTATTTTGTTCAGGTGGCAGTAGCTCTTTCCCAATTAGTGTCTGAGTTAATTAAACATGTTATTCATTCAGAAACTGATCTCAAACAAGAGGTTGTCAAATCAAGCTGATATTGACAAACCTGGCGTGCAAGTAGCTATAAGACGTGAAGCAGACTGTAGAGCTGAAAAGCTACATTTATCTAAGTGAAATGCTCAACATGAGCCAAAATAGATTTGTGCTACTTTCAGCTTTTCTGAAATTCCTATGATATAAAATATACCCTATTTAAGGGAGCTTCGTATACTTCTAGGATCAGCTACACAAAAATCAAATGTTGAAGCATGTGCCTTTAATTTATGTATTTAGTGCTGAGACATTAGAATCAGGCACACACATTGACAGGAAGCTGTTGATACCAGGTAAAGGTTAGTCATATGGTTACCACCATGCACGTAAAATAATAAAGGAGACTGAATCAGCCATAGACTCCTTTACGTATTTTACTGTCATGATCTTAAATAGTGCTAGGACCATATCTGGAGACTAACAATTTATACATCTTACCCACTACAGTAGCCAACACATTCTCTAAACAAAAATTAACTGATGAACCACATATGTAGGTATCACTTTTAAAAAGTGAAAATTGCTTTTATAAAAGCAATTGAAGAAGTGGGAAGCGGGACGACAACATTTTTCAAACAGCTGTTGGATGTTCTTATTTTGCTTTATTCAGATAACCTTTTGTAGGATCTAATTTAGCTAAGTGACACGAATGGGGAATTTGTTCACTCTTGTGTACAGGGAATTGACCATTCTACATGGCCACTTATCGTTAACGGATATTACACATACAGGTCCCCATCCACCACCATTCTTGAAGTTTATTCCCTGCTGTTTGTTTATACCTTCAAGCTTTTTCCTTATTGAAAAAAATAAAAATATATATTTCTATGCATTAATGCTCAGAGGGATCAGACGCGCGTGTCAACTTTGTCACAGACTAAAGGAATTGTGATGATCACTTTCCCCACCTGACTTGCTGCAACTGAGAAAACAAATGTTAGACCTAGTTTAACAGTGAACTTTTAACTGCAGTTGCATATGTCCAGTTCCATTTGAATAAATACCACTGAGTCAGACCCCAAAATTGCTGAAAGTAAATGAGAGTTTGGCTACTGCTGTCAGTAAAAACATGATTCATCCTGCACCATATCTGGCTGGATCTTAAGGATAAAACTCCAGACTTCTGCAAATATTCAGAAGGGCAACTCAGCATAAGTCAAGCTCACCAACATTTAGGAAGGCAAAACTCAACCCTGTGGGGCTTTTTTTGCCTGCAGAAGCAGCCAATTTCCCTAGAACCATGAGAAACTGCTTTATATTTTGTGTATGTCTTCAGTATTTGCTAAAGATAAACTCAGACCAGAAGGTTGTTTCTCTTGATGAACCATGAGACTAAATACTAAACTCAGTTTCAATTTACCAGATTAAGGCCTTAAAATACATCTTCCAATTCAACTTTTTTCCTTGTGTTCTCACGTATACCCTTGTACGGGTGCAATTCACCTGGAAAAGGGCCCCTACACAATTTAAGCCATCCAATGAGGCAAACAGTGGGAGAAGGAATTGAACCAAGGGTAGGGCAAGAGTTTCTGTACCCCAGGAAGCATTCAAGACAGCCCTGAATAGCCTACAGGCAAGCCACAATTGAAAGAGGCCAGAGGAAAGGCCACACATCTTGTTTATGCATCTCCTGCAGGACAAAGACCACACCAAGTGAGCCACCACATCCTAGGAAAAAGGCTGCAATGGAAGCAAAACGGTCTGCTGGGTAGCCTTCTTGGTCCATAATAGGCTGATGTTTGGATTCCAGCCCGCATCAAGCACGCTTCCACTTCAACTGCATCAGGCCTGATACAATTTGCACAGCACCTTGTGGCTTGTATCACAGTAGGGCACAATTGTTAGGGATGTGCAAATAACCCTTTTTATTTCAATTTGTTAGCTAAACAAAGCACACACGCACGTTTCTATCCAATCATATCGTCCATGTGCTCCTCAGAACCGTCCCTGCAACCCAAAACCGAACCTCTCCCTTCAGGTCGCCATAGGAGAAGCAAAGAAAAAATGATGGACTGGATGCACACGGCCTCTGGAGGTAGAGGAGGCAGCAACTGTGTCCTTTTCTTTTACAATGGCTTGGCGATTAAGGCATTCGCATACGAGGAAGGAAATCCAGATTTGATTCCTACTCTGCCTTCAAGGATGAGAGTCCTCAGCTCTGGGTAGATTAAATCCTCTCCTGTTACATCCAGCTCTGGCCCCTTACCTTTACACAGTATTCTAATATGACTTAATTGATTCATGCAGTTAGGAAATGATTGTCTATCAATAGATACAGAACAATTATTTTGAACAAGGTTGTCAGAATCCAGGAAAACACCAAGATTAAAAAAAAAAAAAAAAATTGCCAGGAAGTTATTCCTCATTAAAAAGGGAGCAAAAGTATTCTCCTCTCTCTAAACAGCTGCAAACCAATCTAACACACTGAAAGGCTCTTATTTGCTAAAAACAGAAGTTGTTTCCAAGTAACCTGCCTGCTTCTCTGAAGGGAAGCTTGAAACAGCATAAGCCCTCGACTACCGCATGCACCTCGGGCTTTGGAAATTGGCAGAAAATCTATTCAAGCTGCTTACAACTCTCACAGGGGCAAGCAGGCCTCCCAGGCTAATTCACAGCCATTGTCTGGGCTAGAGAAAGAGGTTTCTGAAGTGACATAAATGGGGAGGGGGGGAGGCTAATCACTCTTCCATTTTTCAGGTGTGTTCCCAGCCTGTGGCATTAAGTGTTACCATCAGTAGAAAAGAGCATCCTACCCAACCTTAATTACTGCCTTAGTAACTAGCAACGCTAATGAATGCAAGAGCAGGGTGGATGATTATGAAATCGATTCAAGTCCAAAACTGCTTCAATAAATGACTAACATTATGCATGCAGAGATCAAGCTCCCCCAGCCCCACCCCCCAACAAAGGAGGAGTTATTTCTGGGATGGAGCCTGGCGTTTGCAATGGAGCAGGCAGGAAAGAATAATATCCAATTAAAGAAGAAGGCCTTTTGTTGAATCACAGAGCCTCTTCTCCTTTGCAATTGCTGTCACCTTTCATAGGACTTTTGTGCATCTCTGGCCTCTTTCTTCGAACATGCTTTCATGATATTTTTCAATGATTCTACCGGCTTACTCCACTCTCCTGTCCTGTCACTTGCCCTCAGCTTTCTTTCCTTTATTCCTTTTCCCTGTCTATTCTCTCTGCTGAATCTCATTTGTGACCAAATACAGTCTAACAGTGACTCCAAAAATCAGTCTTCCTCCTCCTGACTTCTCCCTTTGTGCAGGTCTATATCTATGCATCTTTGACATCTCCTTACAGAAATCCTGAGCAACTTCTCACACAAGTCTCCCTTACAATATGCTATACCTGCTCACACTTCACACGGCTGCACAGCACTTGTTTTTGATAGCCCATTCCCCCTTATGTATACTTTGCATTCTTCTATGATAAGGTCCAAAAAGTAGATAGGTTACTGAAGAGGAGATGTCAAGGATGCTGGAAGAATTGTTGGATGTTAGAGGAAAAGGCTGATTTTCCACTACAGTTGCCCTCTCTAGAGGGTTTCCTTTGAATCCCCTGAGCCCTTGGCAGCCAGACATGACATCACAGATGCCTACTGAAAAAAGGCTTATCCATGGAGCCTTTTATATAGGGTGATGGTTCTCAACCGGGGTGCCACAAGATCTTTTTGAGGGTGTTATGGAGTGCAAGGAGATAAGTATTTGCTTTTCTGTCCCTAGCCTCCATAAGTGCAGGCTCATCTCTGCCGGACTCCGGTGCAAGGAGGCAAACTCCAGGTTGGCCCTGCTGACCCCTATGTGAGAAGCTAAGTGGTCGCATTCACTCCTGCCCTCCCACATGGGGAACTAAGTATAGGCTCATCCATGGTTGGCTCCGGTGCAGATGCAAGCTCACGATTATCCCTGTCCCACTACTTTGTCTGCAGCTAAGTACTCGTTACTCTGGACCCCATCCCACACTTCTACGTCCACCTCCTAACCCAGTTGCAGGATGAAGAGTTAAGTGCTGCAATACATGAGTTATTGAATTGCGGTGCTGCTCAATTCACAGGAGTCAAAGGGGTGCTGTGATCCTAAAGACTGAGCACCAGTAATCTAGGGTCCATAATCCAAACAGCTATTAGAGGAATACCAAACCTCTACCATTCTCACATCTTACCATGCTCTTTTCTGCATGTGCTTGAACTCGCTGCCCTGTAGCAGTTTTGACCTGCAGTGTCCATGGTTGTAGCAAGAAAGAGAATTCCTTGATAGCAAAAACTGTGACTAGCTCAGTACTGGTACATTGCTGAGCACGCTCCAAGCTAGTTACTCGAACATGGTATGAAAATCATGTTAATGTTGCCTCCAAGGTAGAAGCAACAGACTTGGTCCTATTTCTCAGCGAGAAGAATCCAAATAAGTCTTGTGACTTAAAGTACCAGACAGCCCAATCGCCATTTAAAGTTTTGTTTCTTTAGAGTCCTGTTCTATAGAAGTTCCTTTCCAGTCTCTAAATCTGATCGGTAGCGACAATGTAAAGGTGAGGGGCTGCTAACTCCATAAGGGCAAGAAAATAAGGACTCAGAACGTAGTTATTTTCTATAAACTGCAGCCTGTGAATGTGAGCACTATTCCTGAGCCAACTATACCTCCAGTCCCACTGGTTGTTTGACACAGCCAGAACTTTGCACTCCACAAAGTCCCATTCACTTCATTAAAACTCTGCCCCACAGTACTCACGTCAGGACTGGGGCATCTAAATAATAAAAAACGGCTGATGGAGCGTGCTAAGAAGACTGGTTTCTTCCCATCTTATACTATCTTGAAACACAGAGTACAGATCTGTATATGGCTCTGAAATCCCCAGAGGCAAGTCAATTAAGACATACTACTAATATTATGTTAATGCAGACATTTGTACTTATTCTAAATTTATTATTTGCTGCTGCTCATATTGAATCTCAAAGAAAGATTTAATACTTGATCATTTACCCATAGAAGATTATCTAACTCTAATATCTCCTATGTGCAAATTTGTTTACAACAAGAAACTCATTTTTCCAGGGTAAAATTGTTGATAGCTTCTGAAAACAAATACAATTTCTGACTTAATAAAGGAATTATGTATCTATTGGATTTATGAGGGCTGTAAAAAAAATTAAACCCATGAGAACTCAACTTACAGCGGTTCATAAGTGTTATTTCCAGCTGCTAAGTTAATGTTTTATGATATCATTATGCAACTTTTTCAGTCCCATTGGGGAATTTCTTCTATTCTCACATTTTGAATAAATAGCCTGAAACAATGTACTCTCAAACTGATCTGGCTGAAAATCATAGCTGCACCCTGTTGAGAATTATGCTTCGATTATTATTTCTGGCAAACACATTTGCTTCCCAAACCATCTTCTAGAGATGCTATGTTTCTGAACAGTATATTTTTAAGCAATACTGGCTCTTTCATAGTCAAATCCTTTTGCTATCTTATTAAAACTTTTGTCATTTATTTTCAAAAGTAAAAGGATAAGTAAGAAAAACAACAAAAAGCAATAAAGTACTGAGCACTGGCCACATGATTTTTACATTTAAACTTGTTGTAGATGCACTGGACAGTTTCCTGAAAATGAAATTTTATATCCTTTAGCATATATATTGACCTCACTCTGAATTAAATATCATGAAGCACCATATGTATGTCTTCATGTCATGCTATTATACACAGTTATAGCAGGTCTTAATGTATTTAGTTTGGGGATGATACGCTGTTTTGTGATTAGTTTTGAATTGTATATCATAATATGCAGAGGCACCTTCTGAAGAGAAAGCTGTGTTAGCTGTAAGATTTTCTTCTTCCAGAGCCTCTGATAAACTCAATTTCCAACAAGAATTCTCCCCAAAAACTAAGTGTGGTACCGGACTAAGATTCTCAAACAACGGGACTGTCCTTCACGCTGTTTGTCCACACCTGTCCCAAGACTCACATACGTGTACATAAATAAAACAAGTTGTACTTGCACTCGACATCAGAGCACCTGGAAGCTAACCTTAAGACTGCAGTTATCACTGTGACAAAAGGAACAATACATGTTTCAAAATGAAGTACAGGTGTTGGAAGCATGACTACACATTTTCATTTAACACATAGCAATAATTATATAGCATAGGTTAGATACGAGGCCAAACTGGACTCCTTAGCTTGGACATTCAGATGTGAAACATGTGGCTCTATGTTTAAATGTTGCCCCTCGGACCTCTAAACTGAGAAAACTTTGAAGAGATACTACTTTACTTTCCCAATAATAAAGCATATCATTTGTGACACAGTGATGAAAAATATTCTCAAAAGTTATACTAAAATAAAAATAATAAAAAAACAAAACCCAAATCACAAGCATCATTTTAATTTTCCTCCCATTGAATGCATTTGTGTCTTCACCCAACTTTGTGATGATGGAGCAATTTGACCAGAAGAGCCATAAAGACTGAAGAAGGGAGAGAGACTAGCAGAAGAATATCAAGTTACTATTATTCTGCACACTTACAGAGTACTTAATATAATGGTCTTGAGCAAGGCATTTAGGCAATACCTTTGTATAAATAACAGTAATATTTCACAACAGTGTGGTAAACAGAAACATCACAGAATAGTATGTGCAATAGCATCACTAATTTGTTTAGCTGTGCGCTGATCAAAAAATCTTCTCTTAAAAAACAGGTAGAACTCTGCCCTCCCAGAAGTCCATAGGAATTTGTTATTTACTTCAATGAAGCAGCTTTTCTTTTATTATATTCTGTAAAGCTTTATCCCGTTACCAGTTAAGTATCAGTAGTAATGAGGACTCTACCACTTCCCTCAAACCGGCCTTCCCATTAGGAAGATTTTACCCTCTACTCCAATTGGCACAGACTGGAAGAGTCACAAAGGGCTAGAGAGACGCTAACAGAAACTGAGTTTTTTCTTGTAATTGCCAACTTAAATGTTTGCTGAAGATCAGATAGGTAGAAAGCTTGCTGCCTGATGAGGAAGAGAAGCATGTTTATGTCTAATACATTTATATCATTGTTCAGGAGCAGTTTAATCTATGTGAAAATATGGCCTCATTAAGGCTGTGCCATTAAAGACATAAAGGTTTCATCTGCTCAGTAACAAATTTATACTGAAGACAGCATGCATTTGTTTTTTGCCTAGATCTTGTCCCCTTTTTGGCATTCTACAACTTCCTTCTGAAAACAAAGTTTCTTATAATATGCAGTAGACTCCACAACAAATACAAATTGTCATTTTTAAATTAAAATGATACAGGTGTTTTTAAAACGCGTCTCTTTGCTGGCCAGTTCTGTACCTTAGTGAAGGCTGTACTCTCTTAAAGGCTTGTACAGAACCTGTAACACATATAGAAGATATTTTCAACTTACTATTTGTTTAAATGAGGACACACATATGGGCTAAGTAGGCATTAATAAGAAGTTGACAGTAGAAAATTGGGTTCCAACTACTCTTAAGTATTTGAATCAATGTTTAGAACAAGTTGAAGTGAAGCACATCAAAGTAAGCGATCAAAGTAACTATATAAATAACCTCTGAGCTTTATATAGTTGCTCTGTCTAATACAAGTACAACTCAGAGGTATCCATTAAGCCCACGATAAAATAGCTTGGATGCACAATTGAACAAAATTGAATCATTAGTTCGTCCACCATTGGAGGGAGGTGATTTCACTTCTCATAGCAGGTAAAAGCCATCTCTATTTAATTTAGGCTCTCTTGTAACATTAATATAACAATTTAAGAAATGGAAAGAGTGGAAAATAGTATACTGAAAACAATAAATGAACAGTTTATGGTTTCTTTCTGAAATCTTTGAGCACTATGGACATTTTGCCCAAGTAATTAGTGGATTCAAGAGCAACTGTCAGCAAATTAAAGTGCAAGAGTTATTGACGTAGTCCAACCGTGTATCACCCATTTTTAGCATGGAAGTGGAAACATAGCTTAGCCTAACTTTAGGGGGGAAAGTAATGACAAATAAATGCAGGATGACAATTGATGACGACAATTAAAATGCAATAATACAGAACTTGTTTTGAATATACTGCCCCATTTGGACTTGATGCGAGTGCATGCCAGTCATTTGGCCCATTTGAAACTTATCTTATTATGCAGTCAGCTGCTTTTCCATGAGAAACAATCCTATTTATGAACATTATGCAAGATGCACATACCGAATAGGGATCAAATAAATGTGGTAAATGGGTATTTTTAAACCATTGTTACAAAGGAAGGTCAGTCACCACCCTCATCACCCGCAAAATTTATGGAGACTTCAATACTTTTAAGATCACTTAGTCCTTTGATCCATCAATTTACAGCAATAGGGTCATTTGGATTAAAAAACAAAACCGAGTTCTTGGAATCAAAACCAAACATAACTAAAGATAAGTTCATCCCCTTGGTGACAGGAATGGAAGACATCCTTAAAATACCCTCATTGCTGGTTATAGATTTTTTCAGTCACTGTATCTTATATCATTTTAGTCGTGCATGAAACTAGCTATGAATTATAGATATATAAACTTTATACAAGATGTTCTGCTGCTTCCCTGCCCCAAAAGCAATAAAAAGTGAATTGTTGGGTGTTGAGGGAGTAGGGTTGTTTCTTGGATGGTCTAATTTTAGTTTAATATTTGGAAAATGTCTATGTGAATAGGAAATTCTCTAGATTAGTAGGGTAGAACAACAATACTTACAGAACAGAGTCGCTGTAAGTATTATCATGAGAGGATGGGGGAGCAGGAGAGAAGGGAGACAGCTATTATATTGGGAGAGTCTAGTAACTGCTTCTCGTTCTCTGGAGCATTCTCCCATATTGACAATTTCTGTCCAAGTCATTCCCTGACATATAGGACCCTACAGTCCAGACACTCCAAAACAAGTGTCCAAGCACCTTCCCAGTTGCTATCAAAGGTTTTCCCAGGATTCCCATTAGCTGACACACTGATGTAAAAATGCATAGAGCAAAACCAGCTATTGGAAAGAGCGTTGGAACTAAAGGCATCAGAATACTCTGAGATGGCTTCAGCCATGGTCCAGAAACAAAGCACTGAATATTGCTCCTGGGAGGAATGGTGCCCTCCAAAGCAATCCAGTAATAGAAAAGTTAGAGATGTGCTCCACACATAAAAAAAGAGGAGGTGATGCTATTGAAAGGGAGTTCACCATTTGATGCAGACATCTTTCACCCTATCACAATGAGACCCAAAACATTTGAAGCTGACATTAGACAAATGTAGGCCAGAAAAAATAGCAGCACATTTTACCCGATTGTGGCTAACTATCATAACAGCTTATGTTCAGATGGGGCGATTCTTGCTCATGTGGAAAACGACAAAACAAAGTATTGTATAAAAACCAAACAGAAAGTAACCAGCTTAGTGAAAAGATTATAGAAGAAAGATTAACTAACTTGTCACATCCAGTGGATCAAACTAGAAAATTCCCATCAAGCCTGCAAATCTATGCGTATTAACAATAAAGCCAACAAATAACGGAAATCCATAATGATCTGCATCACAAAAATGGTGACGGGTGCAACCACTTGCTGTGTAACAGACAGAATATTTCATTTTTACCTCTGCATGAGGCTTAATTTTGTTCTCACTGAAAAAAACAGATCCCCCCACCCCTTCCCCTCATATTTTGTAGAAACAGGTGTGGTAATTGATACAGGTAAACATGACTTGAGCAGAAGCGAATACTAAGATCTCTTGACAAAAAAGGTCAATGGTTAATTCTTTGAACACCACTTAGTGGCATTTGCTGAAACAATGCATGCCTTATGTACTCTGAGGGTCCAATTTGTCAACCCTCCTTGAGGCAAATGAGGGTTGTGGAGGGGAACCAAGCCCCTAATGTCTTTACTGACAATACCCGTTCAGGTCTCTATTACTAACAGAGTTAATAGCTATTGCAGAAATTCAGAAAGGCTTTTCCCCTTTAAATCTAACAAGTTAATTCCATTGTTACTTTCAGATAGAATTCTATCTTGTTTTATTTCATTGTTTTTTAATTTTAAGTTTCACAATTCTGTCTCCCTGACCATGGTAAAATTGCCATTTGTAACTTTGCCTTCTATTCCAAGATGGATTTTCATTAACTTTTTTTCCTACAAACTTCCTCTCTAACAGAAGACTGAACTGCATTTCTATATTAATTTTGCACTAGCATTTTAGCTAATTTATTCTATTCTGCCCTGAAAAGTGTTGTTCATGGTCTATAATTAAGATTTAAAACAAAAAAAAAAAATTAGGAGGAAAATGAAGCCATAAAAATGTGCATCACTCTAAATCATCATGGGGGTGATCAAGCTTGCTTTAATGGATGTGTGCACTAGCTATATTTCTACAAGTCAAACCAACTGCTCCAAGTTAGAAAGTAAGAGAACGCAGTGAGCAGGATTTAAAAATGTAGCTAGATCTCCGCTCCTATCCATTTAAAACTGCTTGCTTTTGTGTTTCCAATTGTGGTACAAGAATCAGAGGTAGTAAATGGTGTTTAAAAAGTGACCAGTAGAAGCTGAGGTATAAAAGTATTCCCAGATAGGATACAGAATTGCTACAAGTATAAATCAGAGATATACGGGTGGTAGGAGGGGTCTGTCTTTGGGCTGTGTGGCATAGAGATACAGCATTTCTGTGCTGAAGCAAATGGATGGAGCAGAGTTCGAAAGCTGCTGTAAAACAACTGCCCCCAAAGCAGGGGTCACTGAGATTGGGGTTACACATATCTTTATTTTCAAGAAAACTGCAAAGCAACAGCCCAACCCAACCACAGCTCGTGACACGAGAGAGACTGATGCTCCACAGTAGCAGAAAGTAAAAAATGAGCAGTTTCAAAAAAGTGGAATTGGAAACCTTAATCTTTAGGACACCAAGGTCAAGACAGTATAAGCCAGAGACTGAACTAGGCTTGTGACTAGCAGACCTATGGGAATTGTTGCAAGAGCTTAGATGTCAGCTCATAGAACAAATGTTTAAGGTGACTTTGGCCATAGTTCAATTGGTTCTGAACAATTTTCTCTCTTGGGCAGATCACAATAGCTGCCCAAGTACTGCTAGGAAAACAAGGCTAGGATTTGGGGGTGTGCCCTGACGAGGTGCTTGGACAGGACAACCCAAATTGAGAAGAGTCCCCTTCTGGCAGATGCCAGTGAACAACGTTGCAAACCTATACAACTAGCCCCACCGTTTCACTTGTTACATGCCAAATGAATTCTCATTGGGTGTAAAGCATCAAGAGCGGACATTGTGACTTGTGCTCACTGAGCAGCAGCAGTGTGCCTGAAACGCGTCACTTAACCAAGCAGCCTAGCATTTCCAGAGTACCTTGCTCAGACCTCATGCATCACTGTCTACTTGGCAGGCTGGGGTCAGAGACTTAAAATATTTGTTTTGTGCACTGATTTCAGTGCACGTGCATTTAATTTTTTTTTCCCATTAAAGTTTCATAAGGATTTTAAATGTTGACTTACTGCACATTCACAATAGCCATGCTGATCCAATCGACCATGGCGACTCTAAAAGCTTTTTAACAAACTACATGGACTATAAACTGGCCTTGACAAAGGAGCCTTCAGAGACTCTCAACTATAGTAATGTGCATTTTAAAAGGATTTGTTGTTAATTCTTTAAGACAGAAGAAAACCTGATGGAACTTCACAGACTTTCTCCCTTCATAAATTCTTGAGTTCCTGGTTTAGGGAAGGGCAGGGTCATGAACCTTTCATTGTTTTGGTGTACGCCACTTGAAGCTCCAGAGTTAATTTTTTTTATGATATACATTGAAAGAAAATAAGAATGTCTAATCCACAGAGCTAAGCAACTCACTTCTAATGAGCGTTTGAAAAACCTCATTGTTCTTCCTATTAAGAAAGTTATCTATGTACAGATTATCCTATTGTTTTTTGATTTCATCACAACTGCAAATTACTTTTGGTCTGCAGAACGTCCTGGAACAGGGTTTTCCTAGATTTTAAAATTTCGAGTCAATTTGTTCTGACTGAACACATAATTCAAAACACTTCTCTTCCCTGATTGCACGAATACATTTTTAGATTCAAATGATAATGCAAACACCTAGAAAAGTTTGATTTCTTAAACATTTGCCTTTTCCCCCTACCTATAACTCTGTCTGAGACAAAAAGGAAAGAGGAACAAAATTGGTTTAGGAAATTTTTTTTCCCTGGTTGTTTTACACATCTTCCCCCATTCTGCCAAGTAACTCTTGACAGAATAGACTCGGCAAGGAAAAAATCTGTGCCACATTAGAGAAAAATGGGATTTCTTAAATAGATTGCTTGTTTTGTACTTAGAGAATGATCTAAGAGACCCTTCAAAGAAGCTGCAGAGGACTGCCCAAAACATACACGTTCAAAACTTGCTAAATAAAGTACTCCTGAACTCCTGTATGATCATGAGAAGTGGACAACCCCATCTAGACATTCAATATTAATTCAATGCAGGATAGTAGAACCTAGTAAAAGAGCATCTTATTTCGTAGTCTTGGCTTTATTGCAGTTTAACGTTCATTCCCTTTAGCTATTATCTTGGGATCGGAGATGTCACCTCAGGGATTGGGGACAAGCAGAATGGCTTACGTTGGTCACAGTGTATTATGTTGTTATCACTCTAATTGAAGCATCCCAGGCAAGTCTTGAATGCGAGTAGCAATTTCTTCTAAGCTGGTTCTTGGTCTCAAGTCTAGAATAGGCCTGTGAGAAGTGGCTAGTATTTGCTTTGGATTCAGATTCAGCAGACAGCAATTCAATTCAGCGATTCGAATCACTGTGACCGAATCCGATTCAGAGATTCAGCTGCTTCCAAATCTCCAAAAATCAGCCAGGCCCATCCACCCCAGCCCGGCAGTGGCTGCCCCACCCACCCCAGCTCCTGGCACTTGTTACAAAAAAAAAGCTCTGACTCAGCAGGTGCTGCCAGGGGGAGGGGGCAATCCCC
>NW_017728924.1:0-44475 GCF_001723895.1 Crocodylus porosus | reverse complement strand
TCTGCCCCACCCACCACAGCTCTGACCTTCAAGAAAAAAGAAGATGAAAAAATCCCCGGACTCACCGTTCCTGCTGGCACAGGGTGATCCTTGCTTCCCCCCATTGCCCCATACCATGTGGGAGGCTTTGCATAAGCCCCCCACCCCCAACCCTGAGGCTGCTGCAGGCAGGGCACCCTTTTTTTTTTTTCCTTAAAGGCCCAGAGCTGTGGCAGGTGAGGCATCCATGGGGGGCTGGGGGACTGAGGGGATGTTAGTGGGCTCATGCAGAGCCCCCCATGCAGCACAGGCCAGTGGGGGGGAGCAGGGATCACCCCCCTCCACCCAAAAGCACTGAGTGAGTGGGACTTTTTTTTTTTTTTTTTTTTTAAAGGGATGGGAGCTGGAATGGGCAGGGTGTCAGGGGAGCTGTCAGTGGTCCCCCCCTCCCCCAGTACTTACCAGCTTGGAGTTGGCTATAGCTCCCCGCTGCAGCTACCAGGGGCGACTGCCCAAATCAAAGCTCTCCAAATCTTTTCCGAAGTTCAGAGAACTTTGAATCAATTCAGACCTTTTAAATTGGTCCCCTGATTCAATTTGGATTTGGAGATTTAGCTACCAAAATTGGGCCGAATCTGCTCCAAATCAAATCACCACCTGAAACTTTGCACAGCCCTAGTCTAGAGCACATTTTGGTGATAGAAGTATTTTATACATAAAACCTGATACTCAATCTTTTACATAGTAAGGAATACCTGCGAAGAACAGACGCCTGGGTTCAGTTTCCATTTCCTGGGTAAGTGTGCTAACCAATAGGATGGAGTATTAAAAAGGGGTATCACCACCTCTTTCGCTAGCTATATTTTTAATGAAAAAACTGGCCCCCAACTCTCAGTTTTTCAAAGGAATATACAGGCACCTACTTTTCAGGCTAAGAAACCTGGGTGTACAATGTTACCTCCCTGCTGCCCCGAGTAAGGAAGAGGGGCAAATTGAAGGCCTATCCATTGCACCTAAAATATTTTAGCACCAGTCCTTTTTTATTTTTTCCCTAATATCTACATCTTCAGATTGCTAATCACAGCCTTTATTTAACTTTGAGATGTTTTGGTTGATGTATCGTTTCAGTCATCTTTTACCTCTCATCTCTATGTTTTTGCTGATAGTGCCCACTATGAACCAAGATGGTTGGTCCCAACACTCCAGTCATTATTTCCTTTATCCATCATACCCATAACTTTTAATGTACATTAGTACAATTTTCAAGTGAAAGTGTATTGTATATTACATGATAGGATACTTGAGCTAGTTTATTAGGGTCTCCAGTGGTGTTAGACATTGTGGTAGACTTATACATGCATAATACTTTTTTTGGTACAGGAGATCAGGAAAGGCAAATCAAAGACAAGAATTAAGGTGAGTAATTGAAATCTGCAATAGTCTTGTTTGTTTAGATTAGCACCTCATTATCATTTGCCCACATCAACTGCAATCAACAGTACTTATATTTATCTGTGGCTTTTCTTTCTGAGCTATCAATCAAAAATACTTTTTTGTTTCCATACTTATGCCCGGTGTTCTTAAGTGTATACACACTTACAGCCTGATGCAGGAAAAGCCCTTAAACACATGCTTCCCCATTGATGTTAATGAAATGTAAGTGTCTGATTACAGCTAAGCTCATGCTTAAATACTTTGCTGAATACATATCAGCTTAAGACCATGTTCAAAATCAAGTATCATATTAAAGAGTTTGGTGAAGTGAGGTCCTGTTATGATCAGCATTGGCCTTCTGGTCTGAAAACTTACTTCTGCAGTCTGTTGAAAGGTACCATTATTGTTGACATTTTAATAATGATTATTACTACTTTTTAACCTTTCTAATCTTCTTGTTAAGAAAAGACCACAGTTTCAATGACGACTCATGCACACATTTGAAAATGCTTCCTTTTCAATATTGTATGTGCATATCATTTATGGTCAAGACCTAACAACCGTTTCCTCTTTTTGCTATGTCAGTGACCTCAGTCTTTAAAAGAACTGACCATTATATTTCTCTAAAGAGGAGGAAATGCATGCAATTCAGATTAGAAGTAGACAGATAATCTTAAATTACATCTAACGGATATGCTTGTCCACAATGTCTGGTAATGGGCGTAAGTGTCCACAGCTGAACAGTCCTATAATTTTTTAATGATGGCCTTTTTAAAAATTATGGGTCAGATTATTTTTCCACCTTACCACCTTTTATTTTTTATTTCTTCACTTATTCATTTTACAGCTGCTATCAATATAGAAGCTAAGTTAACAAACCTTAAAAGTTTGCAGTGAGGTTTGGGGGGAAAAATTGTGAGGGACATGAAAAGTTTCAAGTTTTCCCTGAAAATCATGAATGATTGGTCTTTTCTTTTCAAGCACAAGAGAGCTAATAGGAGTTTGGAATGGTCATGTCTGATATTAAGCTAAAATTTCCAGTACAGTTTTGATGACATTTGACTCCTTTTTATGAATATCCTCTACTCCCTGACCAATTTGAAGTTGCTCCTCCGTATCATACAGTACTTTGTATTCTATCAGTCCATTAATGTAACTTCAGGCTAGTATAGTCAGTATACTAGTCCAGTATGTCCTAGTGGTTTAAGGATACTTAAAATTGCCAGACTGTTTCCAGAATGCAAAACAGAGAAGAACTTTTTGGAATGCTTCAGTGGTGGATTAAAAAAATACCACACAAGAGAGAGAAAACTAGTACAATAAACAAAGAGAGACATAATCAATGTGAATGCATACCAGCTTGCAGCCTAATTCTGTGGTTCTTACTCAGACAAGCCTCCCAAGTGACTGTGAGATCAGACTGTATTAAAACAAAAAGGAAAAAAAGGTAAAATGATTTTTTTCTCTTTCTGCAGAAAAAGCAAATCATTTGGTGATTTCCTTAAAATTTACTTATTCAGAATTAGTAGATGAATGATAGGCTGCTCTGTTCCTTGTTCATACCAGCTCGTTGCAAGCATGAGATAAGCAAAACTCAAGCCATTTGCGTTGGACAAAAGTCATGCAGTGTGTTGCTTTATGCTTACTGATGAGCCAAATTAATTGAAGTCCACTTTCTTTAGCAAATACCCTTAATTATAAATTCAGTTTTATGAATATTCCAGTATGGTCCTTTAAAGAAGCTTCTTTCAAACTGATCTCTGAACTGGAAAATGTATTTCTCTGGGTTTCTGCAGAGGCATAATTGGTCAGTTCTGAACCTGGGGTGGTAGCATGGTGCAGGAGTGGGGGCTGGAGGGCTGTGGCTTCAGGAGGATGTCACCTCTGTCCACAGCTCCTGGTCGCTGCCCTGGCCACCATGTGCCAGCACTGCTACTCTGCCTTACCTGCTGCAGAGAAAGTATAGGTGTGCCTCCCTAGCTCAGGGACACAGAAAATAAAACATGCAAAGAAGTCAGATTATTATTTATTTATTTATTTTTGCCACAACAAAAATACTTATGGCCTAATAGTAGAAGAAGAAAACAGAAAAGACCAAAGCAGTGCCAGTTGAATAAATTGTTGCTTCTTGTTATTGGGTGTAAATCACATGCCATACAACAGGAAAAACTCCGGAAAAAGAGCAACTTTATGCCATGTTCATAGCAAACCCTCCCCCTGCCCGCTGGGCAGATCCCAGAGCTCATGTTCCACTATTGTTACACTACTGGACTTCTGGGCCAGCTACAGACATTTAGAAAACCCAAGATGGAATCGATATAAGTTACACGGTTTTCTGTAAGTGGTGCATTTTGATCAGTATGAACAGAACACACGTTCACCCTTTCGTGGTGGGGGGGCGCAATCTTGGACCAGGTTCTGACGTTTTAAACCAGTCTATGTACACCAAATTTCTGGTATAGGTATAGGCCATTTGCTGATCACTTATGCTGGTAAAAGTGCAATTTCTGTTTCTGGCCTAGATAATGTCAACCATTTCCTTGAGTGTCCTAATTTCTCTGTGAACTTGCTCCTGGTAGTACATCATACTTCTGTTTAAGCAAGATCTTAACATAATCTTTCCAGTTGGGATAAAAAGTGAGAATTAACTTTAAAATTTAGAAAGCTAGTCAAAGTCTTTAAATTAATTTCAGGGGTTATTTCGAGAAAGAACTATCTTCATGACCACATTTAGAGACATCCAGCAGACTGTCATAACACATGGCTAGACTAGAATGGTTTGACTTTCATTTACATACAAATGAGCTCGTTACTATTGAATTTTTATCAGCTGTTGATTCAAAATTTGAAAAACGTTTTATGAATCTACTTAAAACAATATTGAGTTGGTCACTCTATTATCAGTTTTTTATTAATTCATCTAACTAGTTCTTATCTGTATTTCAATAAGTCTCCCTCTCTCTGCAGAGCCTGGTGATCATATCCTCAAACTTGCAATCTGCATTAAACCTATTTTCAAGTGTAAGCAAACTGAATTGCCTACTTATAATGAGTTTAAGCTATTACATGACAGGCTAACCAAATAGCCATTTATACTGTAATGGAACCAATATGCTACACGTCTACTAAAAGAAATATGCATTCTACTCAGCTTTTTGCATTGACATGCATCTTCTCAGAATCTGTTCCTAATCAATGTTCTGGGTCTTCTTGCTTCAAAGCAATAAAAATCCCCTTTCTTGCATGTCACAGGCCAGTTAATAGACCAGATACCTTTGCTTGGGAATCTCAGAAGAGTATTAAAAAACTTGCATGATGTTTAAAGTAGTAAAATAGTTTAAGCCATCACTAAAAGGCAGTATTCATAAGCAGGGGTGTAGGTTGTAGCAGTGTTGGTCTAAGGACATAGGCAGACAAGGTTCTTTGGGCGAATCTGAAATCTTTTATTAGACCAACTAAATAGTATCCATGAGCAGATATTAGTATTAGGTTTCTCATTATTACAAGGGGCTGCAACATGCACAGCAGGTGTCTTTTGGAGCCAGAGTGGAGTCACGCTGCCCCAAAGACAACTCCAGTAAGAATGACTCATCGTAGAGCACCTCTGCGTGCAAAGACAGCATAGACTGTGCAGCAAAAACCAGCACACACTTCTTTCTGAAGACAGGGAGAGGCAAGGGGAACAGGGAAAGGGTACATTCATCAGTATTAGGAAAAACAGAAAATTTGGAATAGTCCCCAGCCAGACAAGGGGCACAAGGAGAGCTCTTCCTAATACAGCAGCCTATAGTCCAGGCAGCAAACCTCACCATAACATTGAAAGCTGCTCCAGATTTGAGGGACCCATGCTGAATTGAAGCTTTTCCTGTAGCTTAAGTTTTTGGCAGCCTACCAGGACTTTTCCAATCCTTGATCCCTAGTACCACATAATACTATGGAGATAACACTGCTGATTACCCCAATATTGGGCAACAGAAAGGTAATGCAGCTGAACTCTTATAAGTAACATGCTTTTGAAATACTACCATTCTTGCTCCCAAAACTGGCCAGGACCAGCGATGGTAGAAGTCATGGGACGGTCTGCAACACCTTTTCAAGCGTGAAACAGGGATGTGAATTCCAGGGGAGGCTGCACTACGGAATAAAGAACAAATTTCAAGTCATTCTACACCCACCCCATGGCAAAGCTATTAGCCTGCAGCATGCAAGTATAGGTGACAGCTTACATTCACTCATAGACTGATCTCAAGTAGTAATCAGAGCCCCTTTTATGCCTCAATGCCTCCTGCAGGTCCTTTAGAACAACCATGACAAAAATACTTACAGCCTAATAGTAAGAGAAGAAGACAGAAAAGGCCAAAGCAGTGAATGAATTGTTGCTTCCTGTTATAGGGTGCAAATCACATGCCATGCAACAGGAAAAACTCTGGAAAAGGAGCAACCAGAAGTACCACCGTCCCAGAAGTACCACCGTCCATAGTGCCAAAATGAGGCCACATTTGCGGCACCAAAGACCATGAAAAATATCCATCGGTCAGTGTCTTATAGTCAATCACACACACTTTGGTGGGACACTTGAATGTGTTTATGAATGCCCTGGCACCGGATGCATACATGTCATCAGGACAGCTGGCAGCTCTGGGGAAATATACGACTTTCCAGTAAGCCCCAACAGGAAAAAGGTGGCTATTAAATTACGCTCATAAAAAGCAAAAGGATGCATTTGGCAGGAGATTTTCTATCTATTAAAATTTGAAAAACTAGAAATTTCTGTGTCCCTCCTTACTACTGGGGTAGAAGTAGTAAAAGAAAGAGGGGAAGGGGTGGGCAGAGAGGCGGAGAAATCATCAGTTCTCAGAATCCATACATATTTAAATTAGCATGCCCCGTGGTTACAATGTATTACCTCAAGACTAACTGATACTAAAGACACAAGTCCAGCAATACCCAATGTGAGTACTGTCAGGAGATGGTCCAAATATGAACACTTGAAAGCTGAAATTTAGGCGTGAACAAAGGGGGAGGGGGGTTTCCCCCACCAGAACTGCCTTGACCCTATAAAGAAAGGTATTTAATGCACTGACTTTCATATTTCAGCTTATCATCTGACGTTTTATTCCACATAGATGTTATGGAAGTGTTCAGTCTGAATTCAGTATCAAATTCAAAATTTAAACTGCATTATTGGAAATGCTCAAGGACCTTCCAAAACTACAACTGCCTGCCTACTTGAAGGCCTACTGGCTATTTCATCTGGTAACGAGCAACAAAAAGCAACTGCTAATTAATTACTATTCTATTTCCTTTGCATAAACTTAAGATGGAGAACATGAGCCACAAGAAGGGGGTTTCTATCATACAAAATGGCCAGCCCCTCACTGGAGTTAACTAACAGCCACCACAGAGGAAAAACTCTATTACTCGTGTCCCGACCCATGTCTCTCAGTTACATTTACTTTGTCATTGCTATTTAACTTCTCTGAAAAGATTTAAAGCCAACTCCCAGAAAACTTCCCACTCACCATCAAAAGAAGATGAATTTAGTCACTCAAAATGCAGAGACAAGAAAAAAAAAAGGGGGTGGGAGGCTGCAGAGGCTTTAATTTGCAAAGCCAAACCAAGGAAAGGGTTTAATCTAGGATCATTTTAATCCAATCCTCAACGTTTTGCAAGATGATTCTGATGCATATACCAAGGCTTTGATTCTTCTGATGAAATACAAGTGTACCTCCCTGTTTCAATACAACTTAGGTCATAACCGTTCTCATCATTATACACAAACTAATAATTTCTGAGGTGGGATGTTTTATTCCAAACATTACAGCATATTATTGCTACCATTATCTTTTATAAAAATTGCAGCTTGCATACTGTTGTTCATCAGTTTCCTTCCTGCAGTGTTTTTGGAGGAAACAAGCCTTCGTGAACAAAGCCCTGCTAATTAGCTTGGAGCCTGCCTGTCTGATGGGGGCCATCAGTAATGAAAATGAGAAGCAAATCAATGAGGGACTTCAAAACATAGAAAAAAAACTGGCAAGAGGAGTGTAGCAAACCAAAACATAATTGTACTCTAAATATTGCATCAGATCTGAAATTTAAAATATATAAAATATTGAGACTCTTTAGCTTAAATGGTAAAGATAATTGGAAGGTATAGAGCACTGATTAATGCAGTCAGATGCTTTATAGTCTGAATTAATTTCTCTTTTCATGCACTGATGGGTACGTATCTACTTAATTTCCACACTATTTATTAGTAGCCAGCCAGGCTAGAAAGCCATTCAGGGCACCAGCAGCTTAGACACCAACCTACAATTCCATCCTAAGCCATGCTGTACTTAAAATACAGTTTTACACAAATCTTAAATACTGGCATTTTGAAAACTTCCTTACATGAATCAAAGCGACATCTATATATTATACTGATAATAAAAGGTCAGTGCATTATTACATTGAACATTTCAGAGGATGTACAAGATTTACGTCTGCAACTCTTCGCACACAAACACATACAGTAAAGGATGTTATCCTGACATGAAGCTGAAGTAGTGATGAATCTTCACACCATCTTAAGTCGATGTCAATATAGGAGACGATGTGTATAAGAAGTCCAGGTGACTAATTTGATTAATAATGAATATGTAATAGAACTGCCTGCTCCATTTCAAACGTCAGTCAATGCAGTAATTAAGAATTTTGAGTAGGAAACAAAGTGTATAAAAGGTGATCTAGGAGTCAAACAAACCTAATGTAGGTGCAATCATCCCACTCTCATGACTCCTGTGCTGAGTTGCTATCTGACATACTGAAAAAGATTCCATAAAATGATAGTGAGAGATAATTAGAAAAAAAAAAATGATATAGGTGTGTGTTTTTTTGCCTTAATACATTTTTTAAAAACTCCTTGAAAAGATACCCAACCCCCAGGACCACATACTGTACCTACTGCCTGATTTGATTACAGTACATTTATTTCCCCAGCAATTCTTCATAGTTACATCTGTAAGACAGGAATTTGAGGTCTGACATTCAGTAAAAGAAAGTAGGATTGATCTCATCAGCATATGTTATAAATAACATTAAACTGTATTGCTCATTTTTCTTGGTAAACATTGGCAGGTTTGGAATCCCACTTTAGTTTGGATTGCAGATCCCAGATCGCAGGTGTACCAGAAACTACACCTGAACTCTCTCAAGCCAGACCGTAACCGAGATCAAGGAAACAGCCTTTCCACTACGTTAGGCAGACAAAGTTCTTTGGCTAAATCCGGTATCTTTTATTAGACCAACTCAAATAGTTGGAAAAATTCTTCTGAGCTAGCTTTCGGGCACAAATGCCCTTCGTCAGGCTGAGGAAGCATCATCTGCAGATGGTTATTGCTCTTCCTGGATGGAGTGGTGAGCCAGCCAGAGGCTCTACTTTTACCTTAGTGCATGTTTGCACAGAAAGACTGGGACTGGACTGGAGTTTCAAAGTACCAGGAGAAATACTAGTACAATACTGGTTTCTGAACACAGTGACACCAGGAAATTGGATTTCCAGAACAACTGTCAAACAAATTTTGATAAGGCACAGGGTATTCACAGAAAGCCATCAGCATGTCAAGTGTTTATTCAGACCCAGTCAAGCTTTTAAACCTTACAATATTTGCCTATGACGAGTCAATGCTCTGAAATGTTACTAATATTTTTTTAAGTCATCAAGGTTTGTCATTTATATTTGCTTTTCATGAACTTGCAAAATTTATGTTATTGGTATACTAGAACATAGCATCTCTGAAAAATAAAAGACACCAAGGGTGGTGGCCAAGAGTAAGAGGAAATGATTCAATATGATCTACCAACATAACTGAAGAACATCCATCTGATACAGATACTACCTTTATCATGAGTATGGAAAGATCCAATGGTAGATCTTTCTCCTGATTAAATGAAGGTGGCTGGAAGCAAAAGAGATTCAAAGGAAACTGAGCCCTCATAAGTACCATATTTTTTCCCCCTCTATAAACTTTGTGCCACATAGATTTCATATTTACAACTGCCTGGCTTCTGTCATCTTTTATTTCATAGTCATTGTGTCTCTCATTTCTATAGTGCACACATGTTGCCTCCTTTCTTATTACTAACATAAAGAGCAGCCCCCAAGCCTTCAAAAGCTATCCTTCAGTCACCACACAACTATGTTTGTATATACACTAATATAAATTTCACATTCGTACCAGACATAGAGCGAAGGATCATTAAATTATACTTTTTAGAATGGGAGCTAAAAAAACCAAAGTAAAGAATATAGTAGCATTTGTCTGTGATGAGTGTCCATATGATTTTGTGATACAGATGTTTTATACACTGCACAATCAAAGAATAGCATCTCTGAGCCTTTCCTGAGATTATTTGACTCACCTGAGATTATTCCTAACTTGAATCCCTGTCTCATACTAGTAAGTAGTTAAAAAAAAAAAAATAAAAGTTGGCATCCAAACCAGGGTCTGACCTGCATCTAAACATTTGGACCACGTCTTTCCTTCAATACCTGACAGTTCCAAGTACCGGCCAAGTACCTTTATAATTTAGGATCAGCAATTCTTTTCCCTTTCCATCCTTCATTGTCACCCAGAAGATTTGCTAGAACTAAACTCAAAGATCCAGAAGTGAAAGTATAAAACGTGTTATGTACATATATAAACATATTATATGCATACATAACTATAAACAAATTAATTTACATGGCAAGGACATATGTCATACAGCATCCCTTTTCAGTGTTTCTGTTGTTATCCACTTGAAGGGGGTGGGGAAAGAGCAAGAAACAAAAGTATGCCCACACAGAGAGTAATGGCTATTCCTAATAAACTAAATGAGCTTTTTCTTTGTGTCCACAGCAGGAAATCCTTGAAGAACTACGCTGTGCAAACAAACCCCACACACTTCCCACAAAGTGTACTCTGTAGGTTGATGGAAAGACACCACTGGTGCATCCCCACAAGTGTGCATGCAAAGTTTGCATTGCCTCAAAACTGCTTGAGGCACTGCAGACTGCACACAGCACACATACACCTGTGCGCCAAGCTGCTAATTTGCAGCATGGTGAGCTTTTTTGGTCCTGGGAAATCCCAGTGTAAATAAAAAAAAACAAAAACAAAAAATAATTCCACTAAAAAATCAGCGCAGCGCACATGGCAGCAGCATACCCCATGAGAAACCGGTGCCTGGCCGGCTACAGTGACACTGGGGCTGCTGGCCAGGCTCCAAGTGGCCAGTTCAGTGCTGCTGCCACCCTGGGAGGCTCCCAGGATCCCAGATAAGGCTGCTGGGACCAACACCCCACCCAGGTCCCTTTGCATATGTGGGAGCGCATGCGCAGGGGCATGCTAAGGCACAAAGAGTAGTGGCACAAGTATGGGCTACTGTTATTCGTCCCATGGGAAATGCATGTGTGCCCCTGCATGTGTGCGCTCAGGATGTGCCCCATGAGTCTGTAACTTCTTAATGACACGCCCTGAGTCTGTCTTCACGAGCAGGAGTACCGAGATTAAGAATACGAAGAACTTTACCAACGTCTGCTTTTCTCAGCCTCTTTTCTTTGCATCTGTTCCCAGGCACAACACTAGCTAAGAGTGAACAGAAAACTGGTATTACTGGAGCCCTCTGTTGAGTTAGATGGGCAAAGAGTCAGGCCCAAATCCACACAAAGAGCCTCAATGTATTTTTCTTACAAAGAAACACACTGAACTCCAGCATCCAGTTGCTGTTTCCCGCCTCACCTGAAGCACAGGTGCTGGGCCAGTCTCATCCCCTGGGAATGAGGCCTGAACAATACAAGCAGTGCTCAGCCTCCAAGATAAAATAAAAGCCCTGGGCAGAAGGACTCCATATCCTCTTTAAAAAACAGAAAAATAAACAAAAAAAGCCCCCTAACCATAGCTTCTCTCCTAACCCTATCTGTCATTCAAACTGAGCCTAATTCTACAGTACTAAAAATCAATAGGAGTTTCTTCATTAACTTTAAACAGAACCGGTTACTTCCATTTCCAGGATGTTTCTCTTCCTGCTTGCTTATTTTGTCTTGACTTTTGGCACATGGACAGTAACTCCAATTACAGCATCCTACACAGTTGATAAGAGAAGTTCTAAGTTGCATGAGCAACGTGTGTACCCAGCAGGCAGGTAACACTATAAATGCTGACTTTGCTATAAGTATCACTAAACAAGTGGATCCTATAACAAATTTAAATAATGAAGATTTTATTTTTAAATGGTCAGATCCCATGCAATATTGATGCTGGCACTCTGGACATTACCATGATGGATACAAGTATAGCAGTCTAAGATACAGACATGCTTTAACATGAAACAGGAAGATATTAGAAGGGCACATTGGTTTTCTTGGACTGGAGCCAGACTATAGTTCTCCATTCTACTAGAATTCTCTAAAGCATGCCTTCAGGAGTCTTAAAAAGGACTTAATCAAGACTTAAGACTTAATCAGTTTTATTTATTGACATTGGAGTAAGTGCCTAATAACAACCAAAAAACTATAGAAGAAATTATTTGTGGATAAGAAGTCAAAAACCATCCTGTATTTAAAGGGAGAGCAAACAATGACTAAAACAAACGGTTAATTTCTTAGAATATAGATTCCTTGCCATAAGGATGGGTGCCTTATCCTCAAAAGCTTGTCTAAGATCACTCACAACCATAATATTGGTCCCAAAAAAATATCACCTGACAAAAAAACCCTTTGAAAAAAAACAGTACTTATTGAAATGTTGGTTAGAAATGACTCCTTTTGTAACTATTTGCCATTTAGCTCTACATTTTCAAAGCACTGAACATACACTAAAAGACTATGCTCTAGAGACGAATGGGGAACTGGACAGGGCTAGTCTAGGTGAGCTAGACTATGGTCTTTGTGTTGCCAATATTTATAGACAGATTCTGTCACCATCACTTATACTGTTTTATAGCTAGCTCCACTGATTTTAGTGGAACTCCAGGGGTAAGATGATATCCAGTGTGAAAGAAGATACCCACATCCAACCCTATGAATTTACAAAACACATAAAAAACTTTACAAGGCATGAACCTTCTAAAAATAAATGGCGTGGTCAGATAAAAATAGCAACTCCCATACACAAATTTCTGGAACCTTTTTGCAATCTCTTGATGTTTTCCATACAAACATGTCTGAGATATTCAAAGAGAATCTTGGGAGGGGAGTGTGGGAAAAGAATATTTTTCTTAAAACTGAGGTTTTTGTAACCATGTCTGATCACATTTTCCTAGGTTGATCTGACATGTTGTAAGGCATCATGTTCACTTTCATCAGTTATGTTGTGTTAAGGTTTTATCTTTAATCCAAGATGAATTGATACCATGTCACAATACAATGGGAGACAACAGATAAATCCCGGGATATTTAAAACTAATCACTGACGATTATCTAGTAGGTCACACAGGCTAAATGCAGACATTTGTGGAGGTTATGTAGTGGTTAGAGGGTGTTAAAAATGGCAACCTGATCTAACTTAGGCAGTCAGTGCCCCTCACTCCCCAACCCACAACCCCCCAGCTCTGCTGGTGTCCCTCATTCATGGACCTGCAGCTCCTTGCCCTCCCTGGCTACGAGGGCAGGGACCCAGGTCTGTAAGCCCCTGCTCCCCCAGCAGTGCCTAAGCCCCAGTTACCACCAGTTGGAGGCAGCAGCTATGATGGCTGGAGCAGAGCCCAGCTCCTCTCTCCCCATGGGTGACACAGCTGGAGCAGAGCTCCCCATTCTGCTACCCTCCCCCTGGGGCCCTCGGCAACCCAGCAGGCGAGACGTGGTGCAGCACGGCAGAACAGAGTCTCCATGCCACTACCAGGAGCCCTACATCACCATGGCAAAGCACTCCCCACCTACCTGTCAACCGTGGGGGGTGCAACTCCACACCGCCAACCCCGCTGCTTCTGGGCAGGCAGGAGACACCTCACCATGGTGGCATGGGGCTCTCAGCAGCAGCACCAAGCTTCCCCACCCCTCTATGCCTTGCAGTGCTGGGTTCCCCCCACTGGACTCTGCCAGCCTGCAAAGGGAAACCTCCCAAAGCCTGCTTGCTTCTCCATCCCCCAGCCCCCCTGCTACTCCCCCATCCTGACTTACTTTAGACCAGACCATTTTTAACATGATCTAACCACTCCTAACCCCCCGCCCCACAATGTCTACACTTCGCCATAATCTGTGGCCTCCCAGCTTAAAGATTATGGGGCAGAATTCCTTGTAGATGTCAGATGCATTGCACTGATTCACTTCAATGAAATTAACTCAACATACAACATATGAGAATATGGCCCTAGGTATATTAGATCATTCTGGGTATTTAAAAAACCTATAAGCCCAAGGTAGATCGTCTTTGTTGAATGTGTTCACTCTGGCAAGAAAAGCAGCTGTTTTTTCAGCTTCCACATTATTCTGTGGACTAAAAATCAACTAAGTAAAGGGAATCAGGAAATCTTTTCAATGCTCCTGTACAGTTAACAAATGTGCTTTAATGCTGCTTGTTTCATGACATTAACACCATGCCATATTGTCACAGTCTGTGTCAAGTTTCCTGCAGGGATCTCATGCAAGAAAATGTCTGTAAGATTACCCTGAGAGGATTACTGCCATGTTTGGGGAGTTTGTACTGACACCACCTTCTCTCACCGACTCCAAGAAAGGCAGCTCCCAAACTCTGTTGATCCTCTGAAAGCTGGGGCCGTTTGTGTGGTGACCTGGAGCCCCCTTGATGTTGCCTACAGAAGTTTTATTCAAACCATGCCTGGTGAAACCTAGGGTTTCCAGGGAGGTAGGGGCACTGCAATGGCAACAAGCAAACACAGATAAGAGTATTGCCTCCTTCTGGTTAAGTTCCATTGAGCCAGAAAGGATGATTTTGCCTCCCTACCAAGCCTTGTATGATCCACTCTGTTCACAGCCTGCATAGTGTGCACTGCCTGCTGTAAGATAGGTGCTGTGCCAATGGAGAGGACTATACTATAATCCATGAATGTGAACAGCACTACCACAGGGACACCCATCTGGGTAGAATCATGCACCTGTCCCATACATTCCACACCGACCTAGTGATTTCTGACACCGTTGTTAGCAAAGTCAAAGATATTCTATGACCAGTCATATATAATTATGTACCACACAGAAAATCGCAAGGAAGCAAGGGCTTATTTTAACCTCATGCAAGGTATATGTCCAGTAGCTTATATATGAAAAATAGCCGTAGGTACGTGAAAAAATAAGCATTAACCAAATGCACAGAAGAGAAAAGGCTGAACTTAGCTTCAAGCTACCTGAAATGAAAATAAGTTTAGAGCATTGCAAAGTATTTTGATTTTTCCATGCATCAAACAAGCAAATAAGTCCCTGGCAGCCAGTGCAATTCAGTACACAATTTGTCACACTTATTCATTTAGTGGGAGCCTCTCTTCCCAGGGAAGCAATAAGAGGCAAAAACATCTATGCTTGTATTACAACTAGAATACAATTGCATTATCCCCCGACATGGTGGAAGGGGCTGTGTGTGTCACTACCACTTTTATCATCACAAACTAATACAAACTTGGTCTAAGAGGCCAATTAAAGCTAAGAAATGCTTTTGGATATTTTGCTGCTTCCTGTGGATTGAAGCAATTAGTAAAATTGTTACCATAAGCAAATGGTTTCCATCATTATTTCCCATGTGTATCTCTTGCAACTTGCAAATTTTCAATGATAAATCAAAATAAATCCTTCAGATTTCTCATTTCAAAACAGAAATGAAATGTATCCCACTGATACCAAGCAAAGTGGTTTCATTTTTTTTCATGAAGAAAAGAATTTTTTAACTTCCTGTAGCCATACGTTATTATTAATCCTTCAGCAATGAAAGAGAAAAAATGGCGGTGGCTGAATGCCCTAACCTATAGAATTCAGGAACAGCAACATTACTATCACGGCTACAACACCACTTCAAAATTACCACATCATAATTACATCTATATTATTTGTTATTAAACAAATGTCATGATGTTTACCCACTTCAGACCAGGTTTTTCCACCTTTTCAAGGTGGGCCAATGGGCTACTTGTACTGTAAGCATGACTTAAGGATATGACAAATCTGTCCCAGTGACACTTGCATTTTTAGTTACAGACACAAAGTATTCTGTCTTCATTGGAAGAGAAGACTACTTACGGGCTCCTATCCAGGAAAGTACGTTATAGATTTCATAGACACTAGGGCTGGAAAGGACCTCGCAAGATCATCTGGCCCAGCCCCTCCTCAAGGGGCAGGAAGTCAGCTGGGGTCAGATGATCCTAGCAAGATAGACATCTAAGAGTTTCTTCAAAAAAGTGTCCAGAGTAGGTACTTCCACCACCTTTGGGGGGGAGTCTATTCCAGGCCCTGAGGTTTGGACAGTAAAGAAAATTTTCCTTATGTCCAACTTAGAATGGTCTTCCAGTAGTTTGTGACTTTGTCTCCCCTTGAGGTGCCCTGGTGAACAGCTGTTCTTCCAGATCCGGGTACACACCCCTTATGTACTTACAGGCTGCCACCAAGTCACCCCTGAGCCTATTTTTTTCCAGGCTGAAGAGTCCCATGGCTCGCAGCCTCTCCTCAAGACCTGTTCTCTTGTTCAGAGGACAGCTATGCACATGATTAGAGGACTCAAGCTTCTCCACATCCTTTCCAAGTTGTGAAGCCCAGAATTGGATGCAGTTTTCCAGCTGCCATCTTACCAAGGCCAAGTAAATCAGGAGGATGACTTCCTGGGTCTTGCTTAAGATGCATGGGTAGATGCAAGGCAGAGTTTTGTTCAATTTGCTGGCTGCAGCATTGCATTGGTGGCTCATGTTCATCTTGTGGTCAGTCATGACCCCGAAGTCTCTTTCAGTCATGGTGCTAGCGAGTATAACACCACCGAGCCTATAAATACATGGGCTTTTTCTCCTGAGGTGGAGCACCTTGTATTAGGTCTGTGCAAAATTTCACCAGATGTCTTGTTCTGAGGCTGTTTTGACTCATTTTGAGCTTGAAACAGTGAAATTGAAATGAAACAAAGGGCTTCAAAACAGCCTTGAAGCAAAGTGAGGGCAGTCGAAATGTTTTGAAACAGCCCAGCTGAGTTCCCCTCCCCAGAGCTACAATCAGGCTGGAAAAGGGAACTCAGCCCAGCCCTATCCTAGTGCTGTGGAGGGCTGAGTTCCCTTCCCCAGCCCAATCAAAACCTCAGAAGAGCAAAGCCATTTTGATGAATCAGAACGAAACAGTGTTTTTGAATCAAAAACCAAATGCTGTTCAGCCCAGAAATCAAAACGGATGTTGAAGCAGAACTCTGCTGTTTCGCATGGCCCTACTTGCATTCCTGTGTTGAATGCCATCAGGTTTTGATCCACCCACTTACGCATGTACCTAATAAAGCACAGGCATAGGGCATATACACGTACCTAGTAAAGCATAGGGGTCATTGCCATCAACAAGGCTACTCATATACTTAACCTAACCTATATGCTTAAGTTCTATGATGAGCTTCAAATACAATCACATATTTTAACGAGGATGTATGTGGAAAGCCAGTTAAACATCCATTTTCTCTGATTATTTGGGTGTTCAATCTTAAAATGCATGAATGGAGACAAGAAGGGTCGATATAATTCACTTCACTAATGACAAACAGTAATGGCTAGATGCACATTCTTAATCGAATTTCCACCTGGGACTCAGGCCAGTTTCCTTTTGTGAGCTCCATATGCAAGGAAATGCAAACAGAAATGTTAGGCTTTGGAGAGCTAACTAAGTTACATACACAGATCAGGTAAGCAGCAATCCAATCATACCTATGAACTGTATTACAGTGCAAACAATGTTTGCAGTGCAGTTTTGTAGTATAGTGAACTACAATTTTAAGGGCAAAGTTTGAAGATGCAAAAATGGAGGTCACATTTAAGAATTTAGCCTATAGGCCATAAATAATTACTATTGCTCTACAGTTATTTTTAATATCATTCTTTGAACCACAAACCATTTATCGTTAAGCTGAATTCATTCAGACCTGTCCAGTGCCAGGTATAAAACCTAATTTAAATATTTATTGCCAACCCCCCATAACAGAATTATTTATAATGCTTCTGAAGTTCACTCAATTTTCAAATCCATCTTCTTATAATTCTTCCAATGCTCAGTTCCCCAAGTATGGAAAGGAACAACAGATAGCGTAAGGGTAAAACAAACAAAACTCATTGACTGCAGAAGGACTTGACTTTCCTGACATCTTTTAAATGCATTCCATTATTATTTATATTTCAACAGCACCTCAGAGATCAAGCTGATATTGAAATCCTGTTATGCAAAGATTCATGCGAACTGGATGCAAACAACGTATTACCTAAACACGTCTGGGGGGGAGGTAAGAGGGAGCATGAAATAGAAGAACAGAATGGTGTCGGGTTTTGACAAGAGTTTAGCTATGAATGAACCCAGGCATCTCCTGACCACCACTGTGGTGGCCAAACCAGTGGTATTACTGCCATCATATACACATTCATACTGCAGTATGGTGTGTTTAGTCATTCAGCATCAATAGTACAGCCCTAACTTAGGACCCGGTCTCCAAAGAAAAATCTTCCCGAGCGGTCAAAAATATTGGGATGGAGTCCAGTGAGAAGGTGGGGCAGCACCAGGGAGGCAGCCAGGCAGGTACCGCTGCTGTTAGGCTGAAGCAAGGCAGGTGGACTGGAACAGATTCTGCCCTGTACATTTTAAGCAATCAGCCAGGACCAGACTATAGAAGACAGGAGAGCTCAGGTTTGCCTGGGATGGATGGTCACCCTATTCATGAGAGGCCTCAACAATGGCTTGAGTCAAACAGTCCCCTAGATCCCCCACATGCAAACAGATGGCCTTTCCAAAGCACCAGACAAGTGAAAGAAGGCAAGTCCTGAAACATCAAAGTATTAGCAAATAGGAAATCAGAGGTGCTCAAGAGAATGAAAGCACAAGCAAGTGATCTTCTCACCATCTAGCTACCCTGTTGGGACAGTCTGTGCTACAATTCACCCTGCAGGAACTCACAAGAGGAGAGACTGTGGGGTGAACATTCCTTTTTATACATTTTTTTTAATTATTATTTTTTAATATAAGGACACTTTCTTCAGAGACCTCAAGGTATTGTGGAGGTAGACAGATCCTGCCTGCATTCACAGCTGTATTCAAAGGGGTCTCTCCCCTCTGGGACCTTTAGCCAACACTGTTTTTCATTAATTCCATTTTTTTCCAGAAATTGTCAGTTCATTTCTCTCTTTGGCTCTTTTAAAGAATGAGCAAAACCAAGACATTTTATACCAAGGAGAGAGTTCAGCAGTTTGGGCCATAGACACAAAACACCCTGCCCAGAAGCCTCCATCCCAGTATTGGAGCACCGGTTGAGTCTAAGCATGGCAATAATGACCACTTTATGGATTAGTGCCCAGATGCCATATATGGTAGCATTTCTGTTAGCAATGTGGGTCTGTTTTGCTTAGAGTGCATCATAAAACAAGAGGGTACTAAACGAAGTGTGAAGTGGAAAGATTTCTCTTTGCACAAATGTTATCTAATATCACCGTTAAGAAGAAAAATAGCCTTAAAACCATGAAAGATGAATGAACTAATTAAAACGTTATAAATTGCTTTCAAGGACTGAATAGCAAAAAACATTTCTCCTTAGATTGGATAAGTGTCTTATTAAGATAAATTACTTCATATTTTGTACAGAGCATAGCTTTTAGAATTTATTGAAGATGATGCAGGCTTGAAATATTGGTTATATTTTTCATATGTTTTTAAAATTAACTATAAGTGTTTGTTATTGCTCAGTTGTTGAACTCAGAGGAGTTTAGATAAAAACAGTGATAAACACATTTTAACTTACTGGAGACTAGAAAATGTTGGACATGCTCCCAGATCCAGAGGAGAAAAGAATCAGGTTTAAAGACTAACACAGTATCACCAGTATTTCATTTTCTAGCCATAATATGTCCCATATTCTGTTGTTCTTTTTAATCACTAACTGATCTTTCACTTGGTTGTTTTGATTTAATCAAGCAAATATAACCATTTACTTTTTTGCCTTTCCATGAAAAGCCTCTGATTCTCTTCTAAAGTGATTCAAAATATAAAAAGATGGAGTCAAATCAGCCCTTACCCTTTCCTGTGTGTTCCTTATTCAAGTTTTTTTAAGATATTACATGTTATCTCCCACTTGACCTCTCCTTGGTGATCTGTATGATAGATTTTATATATATTAGTAGCACTGATTTGAACCAGCAGAACATTTTGCCCACAGAATCCATACAGACCTTGTTATGTATAGCAAATGAGTTACTTTTTTTCAATATTTTTTCAAGTTTCAAAACTCTGTTCTTTTGCATTCATATTCTTTACTTGCCATTACAGCAAGTGTGAGCCTTTAGTTAAATTGATGTTCTCCCCTTTTTGAGCAAGGCATACTAGATAATGAAATTACAGCTTATGAAACTCAAATTGTTAATAGGTGAATACACAAAGGGTCAAGCTTGTGAGGTGCTATGCATCTTATCTGAACACAACCCTCAGGGAAACTTTGGGCTTAATGGTTATGCATTTTAAACATGGGTGTCCAAAATTTTTCTCTGTGTAAAAAGTTCAGGAAAGCTTGTGTAGCAGGCTCACCTTTCAGAGCTTGGGTTGAGTCCCAGGTTTGAGATCCTGCTGTTTTGATTAGTGGAGCCCATCCACCAACCAGGAGGCAGCAGGAGAAATAAAGTCACACCCCTTTCCTGAGGGGAGGGATGAAAGAGCTTCCTTGGACCCAACTGAAGACTGTAAACTGTCAGGTCCGGAAGACTTCATGGACAGAGCCCTGGAGCATTTAAAGGAGCTGCGTGCCCAGCACAAGGGGCAGATGCAGTGAGGGACTCAAGAAAAGCGGAGCAAAGAAAAGCAGGGGAGCGTTCCCTCAGCAGGCAATAAGGCCCAAGGCTCCTGAAACTGCCACCAGAGAAGCAGCCTTGGGAGCAGTGGAAGACCGCTTGGGCTGTTGATGACACACGGGGACGGTGCACAGAGACCCGGACCTGGTAGCAGTGTGAGACTGCTTGGGCCCATCACAGTGCACAGTTCAGGGCATGGAGCCCAGGCTTTGGGAGCCATAAGTGGTGGCTTGAGCCTGCAACCCTGGCAGGGCCTTGAGGTCCGCAGTGAGGTGGCTCAGACCTCACCTCCCAGCAAATGGCCAGGTCCCACAATGCACAGGACGGCACATGGGCTCGAGCCTTGGGAGCCAGGGAGCAGCAGAGGCTGCTTGGGTTATCCACCTGGCGTGAGGATGGCTGGCCAGAGCCTGAAGGGCCTGGCCTGTGCTAAGAAAGCCCTCAGTGCTGAGCCAGGGCATGGGGAAATGGTTGTGCTGCAGCATGAGGCCCAGCACCCAGGAGCCAGCAGCAGTAATGCAGAAACTGAAAAGAGCTGAGCCCTCAGTGCCCAGAGTGGAGAGGAGCCCAGGGGTGCAGGAGAGGCGCTCCAGCAGAGGAGACCCCATTGAGCTGTGCCCTGACCACCACCACCTGAGGGAGCGTGAGTCATTGGGCCCTTGGGTCGCACAGGGGAAAGACATTTGAGGCAAGCAAACCCAGAGAAGGGGCTGGGTGAGCAGCCCCCCACGCCTAGTCAAGGGCCTAAGGGGAGGGGCCCCTGGTGCTTCCTGGACACCTCCCCCCAAAGGGACACCATTGGAAGGAGGACTCTCTTGCCATGGGTCAGGGACTATATTAAGGAAATAGATGTTATTAAGATTGTTCACATTTGTGCCTTATATTTTGCGATTGAAATGTTGTATTGTGATGTTGTAAATAGTGTTATTTAGGGTTTGACCATGGTTATTGGTTAATGTTCAGTGCAAATATATGTATATGATATTTGGTTTTATGTTTATGTATGTTATAACTCAATACATTGTATATAGTTAAAAACTTTAGGCTTGGGCTAACTCTATAGAGGAAAGAGGGATCTGCTTGAAATTCTGGCATCCCTCTCACAGCACCCCCTCCTGCCATCCTTTTGAGAATAGGGCACACCCTTGGGTGTACCCAGGTTACACTCATCTATATCCCTTCCAATGGCTAGGGACAGACATTCAAAAAATCTGAGCTTGATTTCAATCTTTGTAGGTTAGTCTAACCCAGGGGTGGACAATTATTTTGGGCAGAGGGCTGCTTACTGAGTTTTGGCAAGCCATCGAGGGCCACATGACAGGTAGCCCAGGGCAGATAAATATTTATTTGCTAAATTTTTTAGGGGCCCTGCAGGCCCGATAGAATGGCCTGGTGGGCCACATCTGGCCCCCGGGATGCATTTTGCCCACCCCTGGTCTAACCTAACTGGACAACAAGGTCTCTCTCCACTAGTTCAAACTCTTCTTAAATGGTTTTCCAAGGAAGGAACTGGTCTCCCACAGCACAGACCATACCCAGCATGTGGTATGCTAGGGGAAGCCAGGTAAATGCCTGCAGTTTCTGCTGGAGCTGCAGCCAGGGAGCAGAAGGGAGGGGCCAGCTCTGCTGTGGAGCAGAGAGCCCCACCCAGCCCAGAAGCATGCCTGGATGTTGGTGGTGTCCTGGTTATCTTAAACCAGCAAGAGCTCTGGGACAGACATTGCATAAACTAGTTTGACCCAAATCAGTCAAGTCTGATACTACATTCACCTAGGTTTATCTCAAATTGGTTTTAGCCATTTTCAAACTGGTTTATGTGCACCGAACATCTGTTCTGTTACAGGCTGAAACCAGTTTGTGTGTAAAGTCTGTCTCTAGCCAAGATGCGAGCTCAATATGCATGGCTGCCTTTAGCTGGACCTAAGACATTTGAATGCATCCATCTTGAGAAACACCAACAGTTATTTTGAGTCAAGTCACTTATTCGGTGCTTAAGTGCATTTCATGACACCATTTCTAAGAGATTTTGTGCTCTTTAGTAAGCATCACAGGCTGCTCAGCAAACCAGAAAGCAAAATTGGCAATAATCCATACCTGAGATAATTTGTCCATTTTTATTTGAATGAAGTAGAAACATATTAATAGACATACACCCTATATAGAAAAATGACAGACCTTGAAAACTTGCAGTACCTAATGCTGTTCTTTTGGGTCAATGGTACATTAAAAGTTACATGCGATTATAACTGTTAAAATATTTTAGATTCTTTTTTGGCATATCAACCACAGGGAGTGATTTAGAGTTATGAAATATTACTGGTAGTAACAATAATAATCACAGCTCATGCATACTCATGATACAGATACATCTCTGATACAATTCCACTGGAGTTAGTGAGGTTACCCATGGGTGATATTTGGCTCAAGAAACATATGGCAGCATTCCCCACAAGCCACCCCATAAAAGACTCCATCTGAAAAATATTCTGGCAACACTAATCAGATACAAAGAAGAGGATCTAATCAGATGTCTAGGAAAGTTTGAACCCAGAAGTTTTAAAATGAAGATTTGTGCTTAATGAACGAAGCAAGGGGTTTTTTTTGTTGGTTTGTTTTCATTCCAACCCCATATACCTAGGTCGCAACATGGAGTTGATACTCCTTCATAAAACCAGTTGTCAGGTTTGTGATGTCCTGCTTGTTGCATCTCACCTCCCAGTTGAAATAAACACAGAGGCATAAAAATGCATATATCTACCTGCAGGCCATATAAATAAATATACAAGTATATAGGATCATGCACCTACCCTTTTGAAATATACAGATACAGAAGTTAATTTCTTCTTCAAGGTAATCTAAAAAAAAAATAGGGTAAAAATCTCAATATATTTTTTCTGCATGCTAGTACCAAAAAAAAAAAAATAAAAAAAAAAAGTCACAAGAATTCAGCATTTAAAATGAAAGAAAAACTTAATTTTTCACTCAAGTCAACAATTGCTGAAATGAAGTGTATACGTGCATGTGTGCATGGGCATATTATTCAGGGGAGTTTCAAAAGAAGTGTGTCCATTAAGAGAATTAATCTAAGACCCCATGAAATATTAAATTGCTTAATTCCTCACTGTACCAGAAGAATAAACTAATTTCCTTGCTCTTGCAGCCTAAGTCAAAAACAAATAAGAGATTGCAAACCTAGCTCTTAATATTTAAATCCTCCCTCTTCATTATATACATCACAGAGAAGACAAAATATTGCAAGAAGCCCAAAATGTAATCATGAGTCCACTACTAACATTGCATAGCCTGTCCACATGCAAGAATGAATATGTAGTCCTGACTCCTATTTTATATAGCAAACGTTGCACACAATAGCGACACTGGCTGTACTTTCAATGGACTTTCCGTTTTTACTCGTGGATCCCAAGATTCTAATTAGTTCTTTTAACACCAGTTGAAGGCCTCAGTTTAGTACCTTGTTCCAGAGCACAGCTGGTGATAAAGCCTAGGAGTGCTTTACTCATCTAATCCTTTAAGCTATGTACAATTCCAACATATCTAGTTATACCCAAGCTCATGCTTCAATAGCAACCCCGACTCCAGTCTGGGCTGCTGCGACTCTCTTGGTACCTGTAGTCACTAGATCAAAGCTAGCTTTGTGCTCTGCAACACCTCTGACTGCAGTATAGACACAGGCACTGCTGGTGTTCCCTTCTTATTTATAACTCACCCAAAACAGGAGAAAATGCATCAGTGTCTCAGAATCTAGTCCCAAGCCCATGAATGCCTGCACACACACGCACAAAAAAAAAAGCATACAAAACAAACCAATCCCACCATTTTTACAATATCTTCTTCTTCCCTCACTTGTCCCAATTACACAGAGGCCCTGTTGCAGGTCCTGCATCTCTACCAGCTTCAGTCATATGCATCTTCTTCTTCAACTCCTTTTCTCATGGCCCTCTTTACTCAGTCTCTCCATCTCATCTTTAACAATGTCTTTGCCTCCATTTTTCTAAGCAGGGACCAGGTCATCCCCACCCCCACCGGGATCCCAGACAGACCCAGGGAAGGCACAACCAGGTGCAGGGTCAGTGAGGACCTAGTCAGGGAACTTCTGGTGGGACTAGTTGTATTCAAATCAGCACGTCCTGACAATCTCCACCCCAGTAGGGAATTAGCAGAGGTCATTGCGGGACCCCGGCACACCTTTACAGGCACTCATGGTGCTCTGGCAAGGTGCCATGGGACTGGAAAAGAGCCAATGTGGTCCCCAATTTCAAAAAGGGGAGGAAGGAGGACCCAGGAAACTATAGGTCTATTAGTCTTACCTTGGTCCTGGGGAAGCTCTTTGAGAAAATTATCCAGGAGCACATCTGCGAGAGACCAGCAGGGGAGATTAGGGGCAACCAACATGGGTTCATTACAGGCAGGCCCTGTCAGACCAACCTGGTGGCTTTCTACAACCAGGTCACAAAAGCCTTGGACTCAGGTGTCACGGTGGATGCAGTCTTTCTGGACATTAGGAAGGACTTTGACACAGTCTCTCACCCCATTCTCATTAAAAAATTAGGCAACTGTGGTGTCAATGCCTACACAGTCAGATGGGTTGCAAATTGGCTGGAAGGCTGCACCCAGAGAGTGGTGGTGGATGGGTCATTTTTGACCTGGAGGGATGTGGGCAGTGGGGTCCCCCAGGGCTCAGGCCTGCACTGTTCAACATAGATTCATAGATGTAGGGTTGGAAGGGACCTTGCAGATCTTCTCGTCCAACCCCCTGCCCTGGGCAGGAGAGAAAACTGGGCTCAAATGACCCCAGCTAGGTAATTGTCAAGCCTCCTTTTAAAGAACCCCAAGGTAGGAGCCAGCACTGCTTCCCCTGGAAGTTTGTTCAAGATCCTAGCCACCCTGACTGTGAAGTAGTGCCTTCTAATGTCTAGTCTGAACCTACATCTTTATCAGTGACTTGGACAAGGGGATGAAAAGTACCTTGCTCAAATTTGTGGATGACACTAAGATGTGGGGAGAAGCAGGCATACTATAGGAGAGGGACAGGCTGAAACTAGATTTAGACAGGTTGCAAGGGTGGGTGGATAAGAATATGACAGGTTCAATACTGGCAAGTGCAAAGTACTGCACCTAGGGAGGAAGAACCAGCAGCGTACCTATAGGCTGGGGAACTCCCTGCTCGTCAGCACAGAGGCAGAAAAGGATCTGGAGTCATTATCAATTCCAAGGTGAAGATGGACTGTCAATGTGAGGACCCAGTCAGGAAAGCTAACTGTACCTTCTCATACATCCATAGATGCATCTCAAGCAGGTCCAAGGAGGTGATCCTCCCCTTTTATGCAGCACTGGTCAGGCCGCAGTTGGAGTTCTGTGTCTAGTTCTGGGTGCCGTACTTCAGGAGGGATGTGGACAGCATCGAGGGGGTCCAGAGGAGGGCCACTCGCATGATCGGGGGCAGCAGGGCAGGCCCTACGAGGAGAAGCTATGGGACCTGAACCTGTTCAGTTTCCACAAAAGAAGGCTGAGAGGGGATCTGGTGGTTGGCTGTCTGTAAACTGGCCAAGGGGGACCAGCCGGCAATGAGAGAGTCCCTGTTCCCCTAAGCACTACCAGGAGTAACAAGGAACAACGGCCATAAGTTGATGGAAAGTAGATTCAGTCTAGACAGCAGGAGGCACTACTTCACAGTCAGGGTGGCTAGGAGCTGGAACCAACTTCCAAATGAAGTGGTGCTCACTTCTACCCTAGGGGTCTTCAAAAGGAAGGAAGATAAATCACCTAGCCGTGGCCATTTGACTCCAGCATTCTTTCCTGCCCATGGCAGGGTGTCGGACTTGGTGATCTGCTCAGGTCCCTTCCGACTCTACCAACTATGAAATGAGTACTATGCTATCTTTGGTCTTCCTCTTCCCCTTCTTTCTAGTAATGGCATTCTGGTAACTTCTCTGTCCTTGTATTGTTTTGGACTCCTTTGAACATGTCCATACCATACCAGTTTTCTCTCTTGTGCTTTCTTAAGATGCCACCATTATCTTCACCAGTCCTCCAATACAAGAATTCCTTACTTTATCCATCTTCATCACTCCACACATCCATCAGAGCATTCTCATCTGTGTCACATTCAGTCTCCTTTCTTGAGTTTTCTTCAGGGGACGTGTCTCCACTCCATACAATAGCACTGGATGCACACATCTTGTAGACTTTCCCCTTCAACTTCACTGATATTCTCCTGTCACATAATATTCCTGTCACCAGTTTCTAGTTTGTCTACCATACTGTTAAGTTGATGATTCAGCTCATCTGACTCTTCACTTTTTCTGAATGGTTGAACCTGTCGTCTTTTCTCATCAATTATCATATTTCCAACATCAGGTACCTCAGAGAAATTGCAATATATTCTGTATTGGATTAACTAGATCTTCATTCCTCTTCCCTCTAGCAGTTCTCTTCATTGGTCCAGTCCAGCTTGCACTTCCTCTAGACTCTCAGTGTAAATGACCACGTCATCTGCAAACATCATATTCCAGGTTGATCTCTTTATTTATTCAGAAAGCATATTCATCATGACCACAAACAGGAACAGACTTAGAGCTGATCCTTGATGTATGCCCACCTTCACTTCAAAACTCTCTCTCTCCTGAACTGGCCCTCACTTTCATTGTACATTTCTAATACATGACCTTGATGGTTCTGACTTATTTCTCTGGCACCTCCTGAACTCTCAAGCACTCCCATATTTCCTCCCTGGATATATGACCATAGGCTTTCTCCAGGTCAATAAGAATGAAATGGATATCTTTGAAGTTTCCCTGCATTTTTCCATCATGATGCAGATCCAGCATTTTTACAACATAAATACATTAAAACACATCCACGGCAACCAAATACCACAGAGAAGTCAGTGGTGAGACGTCAATCAGTGGGATCTGGCTGAGGCCTTAAACAAATACTAGAAACAAGAATATATCCCAACCACACAGTTGGTCCAACATAAGATATTGCCCACAAAAATTCTTGCCTCTCCCATTATTTCCTGAACCATCGTGGCTACAAAATCACTTCAATATAAAGACAAACATTTGTCTCTAGAACGAACAATGACCACTTCAGACCTTGTTACTTTCACATAAAAATCACTTTGCTGTGTTCACAAGAAGGGCTTTCAAGGAAACTATGTTTTCAAGAACACTTGATTTCCCCTCTTTTGGGAAATGTGTGCAGACATCCTTGCAAGCATATGGTTCTGCTCCCCCCCAAAAAGTGACCCAGTTTTCCGGAACGTTGGCTTCCCAGGAAAAGCAGCCTCAATAGTTAAAGCTGTATATTGGCATCCATAATTAGATTATTTTTCTATTGATCATTTTTATTGCTGCATTTCACAATTTACCTATTATTTATTGGATGCCATAATGAACTGCCACTGCTTTATTGCATTATTTGGTAAACAATGTTGCAAACTGAAAAACTAAAGCAATAAAATTAAGGTGATTTAGCAATAAAGCAATTCTCTCGTTTTTAATTAAGTTATAAAAAGTTATGCTCTGAAGACTCAAAAGTAAGATGGGTTGGTGCAGAAAAGGCAATTTCATGTTCTGGCAACATGATGGGGACCAGCAGATGCATTTCAAAATAGTTCAGCTCTCGTGGAATCAGCAGCAGAAATGAACAAGAGGAGGAAACCAAGACAAGCAATGAGCACAAATTCTCCTTCAAGGGCATTTTGTGCCCCCAAGATTGTTTAACATCTTTCCCAACTACATGAATGGCCCAATAAAAGATACAACCAAACTTTACTTGCTTCTCAAGAAAATATACCTGCATCACTGGGTTATTGTCAGGCAGCTCCAGGAAGGAACTTTTATCTAGCATTGTATATCACTCTTTTGTCACCCAAAGTTTTCTGAGCTTTCATTTCACAGACAAGCAAAGGGCCCTTTCAAAAACAAGGAATGAAAAGTTATAATGTATAAAACACAAAGCACCAACAAATACCAACCAATAAATAACCAATGAGCCTTATTTTTCAGTTCATGGTCAAGTGAGGTATTGTTTCAAATTCAGAGTCTTTTCTGGAAAGTACCAGTTGAATGGAAGGGCTCTGTAATCTACTGCAATTTACAAACGACTTCCAAGACTTGTTATTGCCAAGAATAATACTGGTCCCATGTTTCTTTTTGTACTCTTGTGCTTTGTGCTATGCATTATCACTGTATCTGTTTCTGTCTGCATTTCTGTTGCTGACCCTATTTTTCAGTAGACCCTTTTTTCCTGCCTAGAACCAAACTAATTCTTCTGGCCAGAAGACTGGCTCTTCTTTAGACCCAATGCAGGATTGATCTTTTGTGCATGTCTGATACAGCTGATAATTTCACTGGACTGACAATCAACATGCCCCACACTTGTTTTCAGGAAAAGCCACAGCAATTTGGTGTTCTCGAAAATTTCAGTAAGCTTTTGACATGTCTGAGTGCAGACCAAAGAGATGACTTAAAAGTCTAGGTTAAATCAAAACCCAGGAGGCAAGTTTGGACAGCCTGTGGCGAACTTATAACTTTGTCTAGAGCCAAATGTGAATCTCACCTATTAGCAGTACTAAGAAAGGTCATAACTTATTGAAACTGCTATTCCCCACTAGATACATTTTTAATATTCAGCTGGCATTTACCCAATTCAATTAAGCTCTCAACAGATATAAACCAAGTACTAATTTAGAAACTTTTAATTTACATTCTTTTAAGAAATGCCAGGGTATCTCACTTTGGCGAGTGCTTGCTGATAGCATAGAAAATGATGAGCTCAAAATAAGAACATTCTTGGCTGCTTTGGAGGTTTTTTGGTGGGGGGGTTTTGGAGGGGGGGGGTTGGGTTTTTTTGTTTTTTTTTTAAAGTGATGCACCTTTTTCTTCCAGCTCTCTCTCTCATTTAGAAAAAAATAATCATGTGGCTATTTCAAGCATAAGATTAAAATCCATAGTTTCTATGAGCCTTATTTACCTTAATTTTAGTCAATAAGAGCATGAGATTTTTCTCTTCATTAGCCTCTTCTTTTAGTTTTCTTTAGACAGGAAGATGCAGACTTTGCTTCATTTGTCCACCTGAACTGTAACAAGGTAACTCAAATAAATAGAGACACCATAAGATTATTCTATCATGGGATTTGCGGTCTTTTGTTCTTCTCTTGTACATAAGGGAAATAGAAACAGAGGATATTCCTTCACAAAGGACTCAAATCCAAAACAGCACAATTATTACTCTTACATGCACAGTAAAGGGTCATTAAGACTAAAATGCACGCTGTGCAATAAAGCACATAACCAGATCATGGTTAAGCGTCTTTAGAATCACTCTCTCTGCCTTCTGTGAATTTTAAAAGTAACAAATGGTGAAGAAAATTATTACAGCCCTCCTCTTTTTGGTTAATGAGACTCCTCAAGTAAGTTAACTTGTTTTTGATGAGTCTGCATGAAAGACAGAGGGCAGAAACCTAGCAATATTGTGAACCAATATACTACCTACTGAAATGACAAAGTGACAGTGATGACTGAGAAGACAAATGACAACATGCATATTAATAAGGGCCAAATGACATTCAATCACTGTCCAATCTTCTCAGCTACAGCGAAGGACAATACCATATTGGAGCAGAGAGCCTAAATGGAAAAGGTGCAACAGTTGCTTAACAGGTTCCACAACTGCGAAAAACAGCAGAGAAATGACAAGGTTATGGAAAACGCCTTCCTCTCTTTACTAGGACAACAGAACACACAAGATGTTTCTCAAAAAGAAACTGCATGTGACCTTTTCAATTGGCCTAAAAAATTGATTTCTTTTTCAAATTGTTAAGGAATAAATTAGCTTCTCTCTCTGTCTTCCTCCCTCCCCAACATGCGAAAGTACTTACATGGAATGGGTTTGAAAGAGCTACATATCTCCCTTTATATCTTGAAACCAGGATCTGGAGAAATCTCCAGGATGTAGAAGCCTTTGGAAGAATGGTTTCAGAAAGCTGACCTGCTACAGTCTGCAAACCCAACATTTGAACCCTACCCTCACTTTCTTCATAACTGCCAGAAATCCCTTTTCCCCACTGCTATGGAGAAAGCTCTTGGTGAACAGCTGTAATCCAAATACACAATCACTTCTTAAAACCTGCCACCTGCCCCATGCAAATAGACAGCAGGCTTGAAGCACTGCTTGGTCCATACAAAATGTGAGTAGCAGACAAAAATGCAGCATTTGTGCCAAACGTAGGTATTGATCTGCTGGGCATGGCCTGCTTGGTTCTCCTCTACAACACAATATTTTCATGAAAGGCTTTCTTAGTAAAACTGAAAACAATCTAGAAATTCAATACCAATACACATATTTTTATATAATGTTGGGGGTGTAACAACTTGCCACAAAAGAGGCAGTATCTCCACCCTGAACCTTCCTCCCTGTACAGAAGAGCCTGATTAATCAAGAAAAAAAGTACCCAACTGTGAAGTCTCTGGTTTTTGTTAGTCTGTATCACAGTTTCAGGGTTCCTGAAACAAATCCTTTTCCATTACTTAGATTTTTTTGCCTTTGGTTACATAAGACAAACAATTACAGTTATCTGCCTCAAAAAGAAGCCCGAGTTCCATGCAACTCTCTCCTTAGCAATTAAAGCCAGCTACCTAGGAGAGGCAGGATCTAAATAAAAGCAGAGATGAAAGGATGAAAATTGCATGAAACAGCTTGAGAATATCAAGAGGAACATGCTCTGTTTCTGCGTGGTGTGAACAGACTGCACGTGCAGCTTGTGTTCAGAAGCCAAATGGAGGTGTGTACAAAACTACTCTTTGTTCAGCACCGGGCAGATAACACTTGTTGACAACCAACAGGATCAGGATTGTAGGAGAAAGAAAATTAGGAAGAGGCAATATTGACAAAAAGAATTGACAAACAAACACAATGTTCTGCTTGCTATATCTGATTCTTTTTATTGCAGTTGTTGGAGGACTTTAATAATTTGCCCAGGCTATCATTTTGAAATTCTATGGGGCACACACTCCCAAATATTAAACCGGCATATATTTTTGATACTGGGAGCAATATGTTTTATCGTGTTCTCTCACAGTATTGCTTTCAGCACATCAATAAGATATCTAGTCACTCCTAGATAAATGCAAGAGAGGAAAGCAATAAATCTGGATGAAGTTACAACTCCTTTAAGAGCCTGCTAATAATCACGCATCAGAAGTATGGCGTTCAGGCTGATAAGACATTTGGTCTCTTTTTGAAAAAGGAGAAAGTGAGAGATTGAGTCAAGGAATAGGCTGCACTCTTGCCAAACAATGCATTTACCTCCCCAAACTCACAAAAATATTTTTTGCCCATGAATTTTCTTGATGCAACACGTTTATATCAGTTTCTAAGTAGTTGATAAATAGAACTCTTAGAATATGATTTATGAAATTCCACAGTCAGAACCCCAATGTCAAGCTCAGCTGGAACAGACTGCTTGCGCCAAAGCTAGCCTGTCCACCCTGGGGGGTGGTTTCCAGGGGAGGTGCAAAGCATCCTGGGATGCTGGGGGGCTGAGAGTTACCTTGAATCTGGAGGGGATCTGGGACAGAAGTCCAATAAACCTATTTGACTTAAGTCAGTTAAGTCTGATACTACATCCATCCAGGTTTATCTTAAACTGGCTTTGGCCATTTTGAAAGCAGTTTATGTGCGCTGAATTCCTGTTGTGTTACAGATTTGAACTGGTTTCCAATCACTTATACTTGTTTCTGTGTAGTTTCTATTCCTCACCACAAGAAGAGAGAGCACCAGAACCAATGCTGAGGAAGACACAGCCAACATAAAGGGGCATTTTACAACATGAATGCTTCCATACTTTATGCAACAAAGGTACCATACAGATTAGATTCAAGGGACCCCTTGGAAAATGCCAGCCCTTAATTTTCACTCATTTTTGGCTACAGAAAAATACTACAGCAACTCTTCTATTGTATGGAACTCCAACAGACTGCACTAGAGCACCATGTTTTTACACTCTGAATTCCTATTTGAAGCATCTTGTGAATCATGTTTGCGCACCCAGCAGCGCAAACATTATGTGGCACCCTTGAGAACCTCAAGACACCCCCAGGTGCCATGGCACATGGGTTGAGAATCAGTGGATTAAAGTATAAAGCATGCAATTCTCTAGCTTAGCTCCAGTAGCCAACATGCTTAAATGCAAGGAAGAACATTGCATCTCTACGCTCTGCTGGTTACAATTCTGTGGTACAGAATGTTCCAGTAGCCTTCACTTTAAGCTCTTATTTCACACCCCCCATTATACAGGATGTTAAGAACACAGAAGTCTTAGCAAGTTTTGAGCTGTGCAGCATTTCGGTGTTCCCATTATAGTATACAAGAAAGAAATAGTTCAATCAATGAATTATTGAGACTTAACAAAAGTAGGGACTAAGCTAACGAAACCCTTTCCAGGAAGAATTCATGCAGAAGGCCCTATTGTCCATGCTGCAATGATCCAGATCCTTTAAGCAGACTAGCTAGGCCCCTAGTTACATTCAGGAGTCTTAGAAAACAAAAAAACAAAACAAAAATGTATGCACATGTGAAATATTGATGAATCAAATCCTACCATAAGTGCCCGAGTAAACATTAAATTCACATTTAGTGTGATGTTCTCTGCATATTCAACATTAGTTGATTGTTGAAAAGCACTTAGAGTTTAATAACCATATTAAAAGAAAATATATTTGTCAGAGAATTATTGAAGAACTGAACCTTAAACTGTATCAGTGATTGCAAGGACGTTTTCTTTCCAGCACTATTTGCATTCATTTCCTTGCCACGTCTTTTCCTTCACTGGAGATATCTTCTACTTAACTGTCAAGGGAACAATTTATTAAAATGAGTTGTGTGCATGTAGGGGGGGACATATGGGGGTGGAAGAAGGGACTGGGCAGGGGTGGTTATGAAAGAAAGATTTAAAATTGTTTCCATTTCTGGAGATTTTCCATACTGCAATTACTTCACCACCCATCTCCCACTAGCAGGCTTAAATTTAGTATTTAAATAAAATTTAAATTTATTTAAATTTAGTATTTAAATTTAAATAAAATCACTTTTGATTTAAGTGCCAAAATTACTCTCCCTACTGAAAAAATTGAACTGTCCCGCCAAAGACCTCCATTAGTGTGCATGCCACTTTCCTTTTCCCCCAATGGTCAGGTCCACCACAGCAGTCCTTTCGTCATCGGAGACTCTTTTTGTAAGGGGCTCATCACAAAATTGCCACAACCCCCCCACAAGGTACATCACAAAGCTCAGAAACTAATACATCCAATGCTGTCTTTTACTATCTGGAAAGGAGAGGGCAAAAAGGAGGAGATGGCAGGCACTGTCTTTGAACCCTGTAACTCTACAGTCATCTTTCCTCCTCCATAGAAGACCAGAAATTGAAGCACCCCTCCCCTCCTACAGGCTCCAGCCTTGGGACCCTCTGCCAAACAACACAGAATCATTTCTTCCTACCTGTCTCCGCTTACCCTGGCTGCTTCCTAACTCTCCCTCCAGCCGTCTTTGTCTTTCTCTCCCTGTTTCTTCTTCCACCACACCTCTCCAACTTAACTTCTGCACCTGCTGCTGCCTGAGCTGCAGTCTTTTGTAACAGCTGTGTTTAACTGGCTGCTTCATCATAGGTGGGAGAGGCAATTAAACCCTCCATTAACCCCATCCAAGCTATTGCCATGTGGGGCACCTGTACTCCCAGAAAACCTTCCCATTTTATAATTCAGTATTTCTCGAGAGAGAGGAAGAAAAAATCTCTTTTCCACTGGTCTTCACTTTGGTTCTGCTAACAGGTTCTCTCTCAAACCAGAATAATAGATGCACTATTCTATTTAGGTATTTTTGCCTGCTTTGGACTCAATAAAACAATGAGCCATTTCCAAAGGAACAAAAAACCCAGGTGCTCAGGAGAATTCTAAAGCCTTAGGAAAAGATGGACTGAAATGAAGGAGGAGTGACAAGACATATAGCAGTCTTGATTAGTTTTCCCTGCGTTTTAGCACACAGATCTGACCTGGGTGTAAAGAAATGGCAGCCGGCGATGCTGTTTGGCATACCCCAACAGAATCAGAGGATGCTCTTCTCCCAGCGCAAATTAAAGAGAAAATTGCAGAAGTTAGTCCTACATCAGAGCAAGGAATTGAGAGCTCAGTAGGACTTTGCTGCACAGCCTGAGTAAGAGGAAGTGCTTTCCTCTGCTGTCCAGGGAAGAGGCAGAGAGCCCGACTTGAACTCAAGCAGTCTTCTTCACAGGCCCCTTCCCTACTTCAACAGCCAGGTCAGCCAGTAGCTGAAGCAGACTGCTTCTCCTGGATGACTGGCTCTCTTTGGTCCGTGACCTGTGGGCAGACCTAAGACTCAACCCATCCCGTTCCCTCATCTTCCTAGGAAGTGAGGTAAAAGCCCTGTACTAGCTGTACTACCCCATCCCCTCCTCTACCCTTTTCTTTAATTCTTGTCCCTCTACACTATTTTCCTGGAAAATGACACGCACACATGCTTTCAACACGAAAATAACTATGACAGTTGTATGTGTGCTGAGGGGGTTGCAGGGCTACTTTTTTGGTTTCTTCCCCCCTCTTCCTTTGTCTTTTTTCTTTTTTGGCACAGCAACTGCAATCCTTTTCATTCAAGAGCTTATTTTCAAAACCACCGGACCAATTCTGGTTCTAAAAACGCTAGGTTTGGCTTGATGAAACTTACAGAAACCTTCCTTTAAAAGCCACATGCAGAGAGAGTCTGGAATTGGGCACTCTGCACAGTGGGCACTTCAGGATGGGATGAAGTAGGAAGAGGCCGGGATTAGGACAAAACGAGTATTAAGCCAAAGTCATTTGCAAGCGCTGCTTCAATTTCATTTTGAAATACAATGAACAAAGCAAATTCACAGTTTATTCATGTCTCCGTTCCGCGTTTGAATAAGAGGCTCTGCATTTGATGCTTGTTTTTAGATTCAGAGTAGACATGATTACTGAGCTGCATGCTGTTTAATTCTTCCTAATTTTTGTCATTCAAGTGCATATTCCTCCAATGTATATATATTTTCCCCACTGAGAGGAAACAAAGCTTGGTTTTAAACACAAAGTTCTTTTGCAATTAATTAACACCGTTACAAAAATAAATTATAAAATCCTTTTACATTTCAGATGCTTTTAAGTTTTTAAATCAGATATATCAGAAAATATTCCCTGGTATTAATTTTTCTGTAATGTTTTAGGTACTTTTATATAATCAGCTCACATTCATTTAATAATTAAAATCATTTAAATATCTAGTCTTTGACAACACAGACTGTACTAAAACATGACGGAAATTCAACTGGAAGAATCTAGGAAGAAAATGCTGAGATAAGTAGTTTGGGGCATTTCAGTGTAAAGAAAATTTAGGGAAGGCAAGATAACTGTCTACATATACATAAAGGAATGGTGTATTGAGAAGATGAGAACCAATTATTCTCATTAAGTAAATAAGTACAGGACAAAAGTGAGTGGCTAAAGATGTAGGATGACTAAATATGCAGAAAAACACTTCAAACCATCTGCAAAGACAAGGCACTGGAACACCGTGTCAAAAAAGATTATGGGCAAACATACTTATCCACATTTGAAATCTTAAGTGATAGTTAAAAGGAAATAAATTCTTCAGGATGATCCCCGAATGATAAAAAAAAAAAAACGATTAATCTTATCATGGTTGATGGAGTTACTCTTGGACCAACAGCAGAACTTGCAAACCAAACTTTTAAGAACAGCTTGGCCACACGCTTGGCTGGGATGCTTTAGTCAGGGTTAATTCTGCCCTGAACAGAAGGCTGGACTAGATGACCTCATGAGGTCTCTTCAAACCCTACTTTCCTATTTTTATGATAGAAGACAGCTAATTGTCACAGCACGGGGTCCTAGGAGCAGCTGTGATCTCCCTTAGCGCCCCCTACCATGCCAAGTTCTCATTCAAGCACCCTCAAATCTTGCCCGCCACGTCTTTGATGTTATATATTTATAAGGGAGGCTATCTTTTGTCCCCTTGGACATGGTGCTCTGATGTATCCTGGCCCCTGTTCTGTACTGTGTGACTCGGTGCACCCCAGCCTTATGGGCTATGCGTGGTTCCAACCGCCCCTTTACCAAGCCCCAAGCCTCACTGATATCCTGGCCATTGTTCAGTCTGCCCTCTCTGGCACTTGGGCTTTCCACAACCCTTGCCTCACAACCTTGCACCCCACAGGCACTCTTCTCTCGTCGCCCCCTTTGCCCCAGGGCACTTATTGTGCTGTGCCCTCTCTGGCACTGGGGTCCCCACGCTACCGTGGAGCCCCTGTGAGGCCTCCTCCAACCCCTAATAGCTTTGCCTGGTCCTCCGGTAGTAAACAGTAAACAGAAACTCAAGCCTCTTGGCTACAACATAAATTCAAACCATCCGGCTATAACCATATTCAAGTCCCTGACAGGGTTTCTCCCTCTCTCACCCATAACAAGTGCCCAAGTATCCTGGCCTCTTCCTTCTCGTTGCTCCAGCAGAGCTCCCACCCCTATGGCTAGTGGTAGGGAACTGCCTCCCTGGCCTCAGCCTGGGTTTATATATAGGTCAGGCCCTGCCCCCTTCCGGTCAGCTGACCAACTGCGGTTGCCCCAGCAACCAGCACCTGTGCCTCTTTATAGGAGCAGAGCACTGAGGTGCTCTGCAACACTAATGAAAAGCATTACCAAACAATCTCCATGTCTAATTGTCATAGCACTTCAGTAAGCATAGTATACAGTACGTGACAACACTGCAGATACCAACCCTACATTCATATCATATTAAACATCCCTTATATATCACCACTATTAACATCCTAACAATAACCAACAGTTGCCACTCTGTGTCCCTGTATTTCAGAGTCTCAGGCAGAATTCTTAGCATTATTTAACCTTTAAATTGTAGTGGCGCCTACAACACTGAATGAATTTGGGGCTACCCACTGCATAAGAGATTGGAGAATGAGAAAAATATCTGGCCTATCAAATTATTCTTCCTTATCCTAAGCAAGAATCAAATCATCTCTCAAATGCCCTAACATTTTTACTTTAAACTATGCCTAACTGTACTCTCCACCTTATGTTATTATGCTCTATGCATGTCCTTACCTGACCCTTCATCACACCTAGCTAATTCTTCCTCATATCTACAGATGTCCTAATATTCCTCTGCAATCTTTTGAGATGTCAATTCACAAAGTTTCAGAAACTTTTGATCACTGATTCTAGGTGTTAACCTAAACCCAGTCCTATATATCTCTTGTTCCTAAATGGTAATTAAATATGAAGAGATAAGAACTATTTTTCCTCACAAATTTTACTCTTCACACCAATTTTTACCTTATTTTAAATCTGAATTCTTAACAGATGAATCCCCATCTGTCACATGTGTACAATAACACATGGGAGAAATGGAGCGTCTCCCCCATGGATAGAAATATAACAAGCAACCTTTGGAGATTGTTCACAGGTGCAAAATTTAATATTCCTTCCAAACAGAACTGAAAAACAGAATGAAAACATTTTGAAAAAAAATAAGTACATTTCTTTTCTGGTGTAAAAAGAGCCACCTAGCCATTTTTTTCTCCCCAGTCTATGGCTGCACTCAATCACAGATGCAATGAATTATAAGCACAGCTGCATCATTTGGATGTCTAACTACGTGATTAGAAGAGCATAGCAGGTATTTACACGTATAAAATGCTATCACTTTTACCTGTAGTTGATTTTAAGTGCACAATTGCACATATGTTAATGGGCAGGGTTTAAACTAAGGCTGTGTGAAACAGCACTGTTCTGCTTCGACTTCCATTTCAATGTTTCGACCGAACAGTGCTTTTTTTTGAGTTGCATTTCATTTTGAAAGCACTGTTCTATTTCGTTTTGTCAAAACTGTTTCACTGTTTCAATGCTGTTTCGACATTTTGCCCATAAGCTATAATGGGGGAAGAACAACACTGCCTATAACATTGTAATTTCTAGCCTGATTTGGATGAAATGTGCAGAAATGGTAGCCCCTTCTAAGGGCATAAAACCTGCCAAGCTTCAAGGATATAGGCGTAGAGCTTTCTGGGAAACTGCACCTCAAGGTGTTGATAAGCAAAACCGTCATTTGCCAGCAGCAGCAGCCTCCTGTCATCCGGCAGGCAGATCCAGGGCCCCACACCCCTGAGAGGAGTCCGGCACAGATCCGCATCCCTCCCAGGGGTGTGAGCCCCTGGATCTGCCTGCCGGATGACAGGAGGCTGCTGCTGCTGGCAAATGACGGTTTTGCTTATCAACACCTTGAGGCCCCCGCAGCCTTCCCGGGGGTGCAAGCAGGCCCCTGATCTGCTGCCAGCTGGGGCCAGTGGCCGCACCAGTCTTCCCGGCACTGGGTACACGAGCAGCCTTCTGTGATCTGGCAGGCAGAATGGGGGTCCGCATCCCCAAAAGGAGTCTGGCAGAGCCCTGCAGCCCTCCCGGGGGTGCAGGTGGGCCCCTGATCTGCCTGCTGGATGACAGAAGGCTGCTGCCACCAGCTGAGAATGGCACTGGGCACAGCCCACACCCAGCGCCGGGAAGATTGGTGCTGCCGCTGGCCTCAGCCAGCAGCAACAGCATGCTGATGCTGTCATCTGGTCCACAGATCTGGGGGCCCATTCCCCCAGGAGGGCTGGGAGATTGAAACAGTTTTGAAATGAAACATTGACAAAATTTTGCATAGCCCTAGTTTAAACTGTTCTTTAACACTGCTATATGGAGCACTACCATAGAAAATGTTGTTAAGAACCCTTGCAGGCTTTATCGAGGAAAGAGTGAAGTGGATTTAAGGGAGGTGGAAAAGGTCTTTTCCAAAGTTGTCATGAAAGGTCTACAGTGGCCATTTTCCCAGCTTCTAGTTTTGAGAAGCTCACTATACAGCCACAATGGACTACTTTATAGGTATTTTCTGCTTTTAGAGCTCATAAAAGTTTCTATAAAATGCAAAACTTAACTTAGACATGACCTAAGACAATTCCACTTTTCAGTGAGGGCCAGGCAGGCCCTGTAAGACCCTACATAATAGAGAGGGCCTAAGTGGCTTCTTGCACCCTTGGATGCTCCTGTAAGCACAGTAACTAGTAATCAGGACCTGAGAGGGTAGCCATTTGATTCAGTAGATTTGGGAGGAGAAATAGTGCACACAAGAGTACTGGTTCATGCTGCTGTACGCACATCTGGTTCTCAATACCTGTTTAAACCATTCAAAAGGCCTGTAAAAGCAGAGATCTTTTTACAGTATGACCCTCTGAATTTCAAAGTACTGATACATGTGATTAAATACGTAGCAAAAAAAATAGCCATCAATGGTAAACACTGAAGAAGCCTATACCAGCAATCAGGGAGCCAGCAACCAGGGGCTGCAAACAGGGTAAGCACTTTGCAGGCAGTTCACAGGTCAGTTTGCTGTCCACCACCCCCTTACAGGGAACAGCTTTTCCACTTGGTGTGAGGAAACAGGAAAAAAGGGACCAATGAGCAATAAACAGGCCAGCTGCTGGGTGAGTTCTCCAGGGAAGCTGTCCTTAGAAGAAGGGCAGTAAGAGAGAGAAGGCAGATTGAAGGACCTAGGGAAATGGCTGGAGGATGTCACAATACCAGAGCCACTGCCTACTGCCTCTGCTTGCACCTATGAGGTTTCTGTCCAGGCAGAACTGTTCACCACTGAGGCTTCCACCCAGGTCCAGGTTTGATGCCAGGTTTGATTCTTCACCATAAGGAGTTCATCAAGTCAATGCTGGAGATCTCCGGAAGTGTGGAGGAAGAAATGCCAGAGGTAGCCTAGAGAAGAGAGAGGAAATGGACCCCCAGGAGGATGGAAGATGGAAGCTTGTGACCTCTGGCAACAAGCAGAAATCTTCACCTCCACCTGCAGCAGTTCACATGGAGAACAGATATGGAGCCCTAGCAACAGAAAGGGAGGAGCACATTCCATTGGTGGAGGACAAGCCAGGCCTCACCAAGGTGGGGAAGTTCAAGACAACCATCACAAAGATGAAGTGGTGGCTGGTGGTGGTTGGAGTCTTCCTTCTGCAGAGGATGTAGAGAGCCATCTATCAACCTTACCTTTTGTCTCAGGACGTCTGCTGCTTGCCCAGACCCCAGATCTGAGATGTCATGGAGGGATTACTGAGACTCATCCAGCCCTCTGAGCGTTATCCTACACTTCTCATTCACATGTGCACCAATGACACTGCCAGGGGACACCCTAAGCATACCAAAAGTGGCTACAGGGCTCTGGGTGCAAGGGTGAAGGCATTTGGGGCTCAGGTGGTGTTCTCTTCAATCCTTCTGCTCATGGGAAAGGGCCCGGGCAGAAGCAAGTACATCCTGCAGATCCATACCTGGCTGTGCAGGTGGTGTTGCCAGCAGGGCTTTGATTTCTTTGAGCATGGGATTTTGTTCCAAGAAGAGTTTCTGGGAAGAGATGTGATCCACCTGACAAAGAGAGGGAAGAGCATATTCTCATATAGCTTCACTAACCTAATAAGGAGGGCTTTAAATTAGGTTCACTAGGGAATGAAGATGAAAGCCCTGAAGTAGTGGGGAAGTGGGTGACGTGGAAGAAAAGCAAGCAGAAAGGGGCAACAGGGAAGGTGTTCTCATACTTCCTCAGATATCAAGGCAATAGGGTTACCTTAGGTTCCTGTATACAAATGCACAGAGCCTAGGGAACCAGCAGGATGAATTGAAAGTCCTTGTACAATCACAGAACTATGACATGATTGGAATAACAGAGACTTGGTGGGAGCTTGCATGACTGGAGTGCTATCATGGATGGGTATAAACTGTTCAGGAAGGACAGGCAGGAGAGAAGAGGAGGAGGAATTGCACTTTATGTAAAAGAGCCATATGATTGCTCAGAGCTCCAGGAGACAGGCCTGTTGAGAGTCCCCAGGTTAGGGTCAGAGGGGAGAGCAACAAGGGTGATGTCATGCTGGGGGTCTGCTATAGATCACCAAAACAGGAGGAAATGCTGGATAAGGCTTTGTTCAAAAAAACCTGGTTTCCCAATTACAGGCTCTGGTTCTCGTGGGTAACTCCAACAACCCTGACATCTGCTGGGAGGCCAATTCTGGGCTGGATTCCCTGGGAAGCCAGTTTGAGGGAGAAGAGTCCAGGAGAGCTGGCTGTACTTTAAAGAAGCCTTACTGAGAGTGTAGGAACAAACCATCCCAATGTGCAGAAAGTCCAGCAAGTATGGTAGAAGACCAGCTTGGCTTAGCAGAAAACTCTTTAGTAAACTAAATCACAAAAAGGAAGCTTATAAGAAGTTTTTACAAGTATGTTGGTAGCAAGAGGAGGATCAGGGAAACTGAACTGGGGAGGCAACTTTGTGGCAGAGGGTGCAGAAAGGCTGAAGTACTTGATACCATTTTCACCTCAGTCTTCACAGGCAAGGTCAGCTCCCAGGCTACAGGACTGGGCAGCACGGTTTGGGAGGTGAACAGCTAACAGTGGCCAAAAATCAGGTTAGGGTTTATTTAGAAAAGCTAGACATGGGGCTGGATGGGATGCACCCAAGGGTGCTGAGGGAGTTGGCTGATGAGATCGTAGAGCCATTGGCTATCATCTTGAAAAGCCATGGTGATCAAGAGAGGCTCCAGATGATTGGAAAAGGGCAAAAACAGTGTCCATATTTAAGAAAGGGAAAGAGGAGGACTCAGGGAACTACAGACCAGTCAGCCTCACCTCAGTCCCTGGAAAAATCATGGAGCAGATCCTCAAAGAATCCATTTCTAAGCACTTGGAAGAAAAGGTGATTAGGAACAGGAGCACTGGATTCATCAGAGGCAACCTGCCTGACCAACCTGACTGCCTTCTACGATAAAATGACTGGCTCGGTGGATGCAGGGAGACCAGTGGATGTGGTGTACCTTGATTTTCGCAAAACTTTTGATACAGTGGACATATTGGAGAGAGGCCAGCAGAGGCCAGCAAAAATGGTGAAGGGACTGGGGCACATGACTTCTGAGGAGAGGCTGAGGGACTGGGCTTATTTAGTCTAGAGAATAGGAAACTGAGAGAGGATTTGATAGCAGCCTTCAACTACCTGAAGGGGGGTTTGAAAGAGAATTGAGCTAGACTGTTCTCAGTGGCAGCAAATGACGGAACAAGGAGTAATGGTCTCAATTTGCTGCAAGTAAAGCTTAGGTTAGATATTAGGAAGAATTTTCTCACTAGGAAAGTAGTAAAACACTTGAACAGGTCACCCAGAGAGGAGGGTTTTTTTAGACGCAGCTAGACAAAGGTTTGGCTGGGATGATCTCATTGGGGGCTGGTTCTGCTTTGAGTAGGGTGTTGGACTAGATGACCTCCTGATGTCCCTTCCAACCCTAATATTCTATGATTCCTTACCTAAAGGTTATTGCATTTTGTTCTCTCTTTTATTATTTTGCAGAATGACTATGGATTAAGTGAAGAACATTTCACCCAAAGGGGTGACTATTATGTTTGCTTCTTTGCAGTTAAAAATCTGCATCTCAAACACCAAAAATATGAGTTATAATGGCCTTTTTCATGGCTCTTGCCATATCAGCATACTTTATATCATTTTTACTCAAGTAACTTATTTCTTTCTTTCGCCATTTATATTTTAAGAGCCGAATATCTTTCTTTTTTTACCTATGTTTTGTTAACATTGTTCCATCAAAAGTATGAAGCTGAAGACTCCTTGAATATGAACCTACTCACCACGATATCTTGGCCACAGATAGAAAAGCTGAAGGAAATATGAAAATCTTCCAGTACTTTGATCCTTATTCTTCTCATCAACTCTGTGACCCTCAACTTGCATTGTCAGTATCTTTTTGCTATAGAATGAATCACTGATCCATGCGCTGATTCTTCAAAGCCTATATGTGATCAAACTAACTTCAGTCAAAAAAGAAAACATGATTTCACTAAATCACTTGAAATCAAACAAGGCTTTGGTACAGAAAACAAAAAAGGTAGGATTTTCACTACAAAAGTCTAGTGCTTTGCTCTGTGCAAGATATTACTTCTACTTGCTTTATTTTTATTAGACACAGTCTATATACAGAACTTCTCACATTCTTTCTGCTGTTTGTATTATCTAAGCATATCCAAGCTTTTTTTTTTAATAAAGATTTGATAATGGTAACCACTTTTCCAAAAGATACAAGCAAAAGACATGGTACAGCCATGGGTTTTTTTAACATTACCCCTATTATTTTGCAAACAAAAGAAAAAGAGAGGCCCAGAAAATGGCAAAGTGAGGGGTTACTCATTAGCTGGAAGTGACTTCTACAGTCTACAATGAGGTCTCTTGATCATTTGCTACTGGTCAACAGTCTCATTGCCCTAGTGAAAAGCAGATGTCATGGGAGAGGCAATCTCATAGAAGGCTTTGAGTATCAGGCAGAGAACTGAAGTGGACTTTGTGTTCAACAGAGACACAGTGCAGAGAGCAGAGCAGTAGGGTAATGTATTAACCGTGATCTGCATTACTTAACAGGCTGATGTTTTGTACCACTGCAGCTTCTTCAAAGGGGTGTAGCTTCCTTCTGAGGTATAAGAGACTTTCAAGAACCAAGGCTACAGGCAATGAATGCATGGAACTAGAGAGCTAGATCTTAGCCTAATAGGCGAGGATGCAATCTTCCAACTAGAAAGGTGTGTGATGTGCCTTTATACGTGTCTATTTGGACATTCAGAAGCAACAAAACCAACAGGGCTGTGGATCAGCATAACGGTGTGAGAGCACAGAGGGGATTACTGCATTGGCAATTATCTAATAGATACGATGAAGGTTTTTATAAATCATCTTTATTTTAAATACAAAACTGACCGTCATCTTGTAATCTTTCATGTCTATGACAGTCATACCTTGATCTTGATCTTGGATAATGCTATTTGATCTTACAGGGCTTTACAGAGGGATCAATGCACCTTGTCATGCATCCACAGATGCATCTCGAGCAGGTCCAGAGAGGTGATCCTCCCCCTCTATGCGGCACTGGTCAGGCCGCAGCTGGAG
>NW_017728923.1:18971972-18989148 GCF_001723895.1 Crocodylus porosus | reverse complement strand
TGGTACAGCAGAAGCCGGCCCAGGTCCCCTCACCAGCACAGCACCCTCCAGTGCTGTGGGACCCCTCCCGTCCCGAGCCGCAGGGGGCTCGGCCACAGCTTTCCCTCCCTGGTGCGGCCCAGCCAGCCCATCCCGTCCCCTAAAGGCAGGAGGCTCCACCACTGCTTCTGCTGGCCAGTGGTGACCCAGCGGGACATCCCCAGCAGCACGTGGGAAGCCAGCTTCAGCCTCATGTGCTCCGGAGGGGACTGGCCCAGCTGGGTCAGCACCAGCCAGGAAAAGCGACATGCAGCTGAAGCCAGCTTCCTACGTGCTGCTGGGGACAGGAGGAGTCTGTCTGGGTCGGCACCGGCCAGCAGAAGTGGCAGTGGAGCCGTGTGCCGCTCAGGACTGACTGCCGCAGGTAGAGGGAAAGTGCAGCTGAGCCCCTGCCGCTCCGGCCAGGCTCATCCCATCCCGAGCGGCACACGGCTCTGCCACCGCTGCTGCTGGCTGATGCCAACCTGACCAGGCTCCTCCCGTCCCCTGCAGCACATGGGAAGCCGGCTTCAGCTGCATGGTGCTTTTCCCGGCCAGAACTGACCTGGCTGGGTCCGTCCCATCCGGAGCAGCATGCGACTGAAGCCAGCTTCCCGTGTGGGGCAGGGGGTGAGCCTGGCCGGGTTGGCACTGGCCAGCAGAGCCGTGTGCCGGTCGAGACTGACCAGCGCAGGTGGGGGAAAGCGCAGCTGAGCTGTTGCCGCTCCATCCAGGCTTGTCCCATCCTGAGCGGCACATGGCTCTGCCACCACCTTTCCTCCCTGGTGCTGACTGGGCTGGAGCTGCGGCGCAGCCCAACCCCGTACAGCCCAAGCGGCATGGCATAGCGCAGAGAAAGTGGTTTCAGCAGCCACTTTCCTGGGCTTACCTGCAGGGCAGGGCCCTTTCCAGTCCCATGCAGCAAAGCAGAAACTGGCCCAGATACTCTTTCCCCTCACCAGCACCACAGGTTCTGGCCCAGGCCCCCCGCCGCTCTCAAGCTGCAAACCTGGCCTGAGCCAGGGGCAGGGCAAGGCCAGCTGGGTCAGACTGAGGTCAGGGTTATTTGCCTTAAAACCAGAACCCAAGTAAACAATCTGAGGTGCTGCAGCCCCACTCATACTGGCCTGAGCCAACATGGTCTCTCTCTCTCCGTTCCAGACCCTGTGGTCCTGCCTTGTGCCGTCATACCCCAATGCCTATAACTCCAAAATGTCAGATGCCTTTCCTGCCACCCACCATGACCAGTCTCCCCTGGTCCACAGTGAGCTGAGTCCCAACCCCTATCCTGTAGCCTGGCTTCTAGGCTCTAGGCCTGCTAACTGAAATGCCCAGTATTTCACCAGCATCAATTGCAGCTTTACAGAGCTGCAACCTGAAACGGTCAGTGGCACCCCTTGGGTACCACTTTGTGGCCCTCCTACCTCCTCTTCAGCCTCTCCTAAGAGGCTTACTGATTATAATACAGTCAACATTAAACACTTAACTAACATTTAACCTGTCTGGGTACCCTCACCTCCTCTGTACCTACTAGCTAGCTCCCACCAGCTCCCTGGGCTTCCTTATCCTTCTGTAGATCTGTAGCTGATTCGGCTCTCCAGGGTTCTTCTCACCACACTCAGGGCTAAGAGTGGGTCTCTGGCCCTGGAGTCAAGCTGTTTATACGTGCTTACTAGGGCTGTGCGAAACAGCACCGTTTCGTTTCAACTTCCATTTCACCGCTTTGAAGGGATAGTGTTTCATTTCATCGTTTTGTTCGGTTTTGAAGCACTGTCCTGTTCCATTTCATTGAAGCTATTTCAACACTTTTTGGCCACCAGTTATAATGGTGAATCATGGAAATGCCTATAACTTTGTCATTTCTTGCCTGATTCAGCTGAAAATTGAAGTGGTGGTAGCCCCTTCTGAGGGCATGGAGCCTGCCACATTTCAAGGAGATAGGTGTGGGGGTTTCTGGGAAACTGCACCTCAAGGTGCTGAGAGCAAAACTCATGTCACTTGCTGGCAACAGGAGCCTCCTGTCGTCCCATGTGCAGATCTGGGAGCCGGTGCCCCTGGGAGGGCTATGGGGCTGTGCCAGACTCCTCCCAAGGATGCGCCCAGGATGACAGGAGGCTGCTGCTGGTGCCTGGGAATAGCACAGCCTGTGCACAGCACCGGGAAGATTGCTGCTGCCGCTGGCCCCAGGCAGCAGCAGCTGCCTCTTGTCATCCTGCAAACAGATCTGCGGGGCCGCACCCGTGGGAGGAGTCTGGCAGCACTGGGAGGGCAGGTTGAGCTCCATGGGGCTCGCGGAGCCATTTGGGGTGCAGCCCTGGCTCTCCCACTGCTGGGCTGCACTCTGAGCAGCTCTGCCAGCTCCACGGAGCTCATCCCGGCAGTGGGAGATGGCAGGAGAGCCAGTGGCAGAGCTGCTCAGAGTTCTCCAATTTCCCTCCAGCCTATACCCCATATTTATAGATGGCAGATTCTAATATTTGGCCTCTGATTTGGTTTTATTTACATTTCTTTGTTGCACTGAAACTTCTGGAGCTGGACTGAACCAGATAACTTGTGGATTTGGAAGGTGTGAGTTAGTTGGGATTTACATCCTTAGGAAAGTAAAGGGGAGGATTTTTTATCTGCTTTTCTTCCCCATTGTGGAGTGCTGTTCACCATTGTCCTGTTTCTTCGCCTTAGTTTATGGTCTTCTCTGACAAGGCTGTTTTGGTTTTATAAATTAAATACCTTAACAAAAAATAACTTTATTATAACAAAATAGCCTCTAATACATTTGGTTACATCAATCACTACTACTAATATTTAATATATTTGGATTACTTAATGCCTGGTCTTCCTTTTATAATAGCTCCTTTCAGGCCTGGTACTTTGTTTACTTGCATTTCATTACTGCTTTTCTTAGATATGTTGATTGTTTCCTTTACTTCACTGACCAAGCTGGTTGCCACATCTGCAAAGGTTCATGCTTCAGTCATTCAGAAACAGGTTTTGGGGCCTTCTGCGTGGCTACACTTACACAACTTGACCTAGGCCCCTTGACAATGGCCATGGCTGGCAACAGGGTGACTCTGTCCCATACCTGGGGCTGACCCCAGCCTGATCCTTAGGATTGACTAGGGTATCCCCAGGCCCAGTTTCAGACCTGGGGCTGTTGCCAACAGTAGATGATTGCCAGCTGTGGCCTCAGATCTGATACAAGGGCTTCCTCTGCTTGGGACTTTAAAACCTGCATCCAGCAGCTTCAGAGGGAGGGTTGCCAGCCACAGGGGATCAGAGGCTTCCAGTGGGGAAGAGCGGAAGAGTTTTACCTGCAGGGGACTTTAAATAGCAGGCATTTTAAAGTCTCTGGGGGGGGAAGCTTTTTGGCTCCCCCTGTCAAGAGTCTCATCCCCCCCATACTGGCCAGCCCTACTGGGGCTCGCCATTTTGGGAACTGAAACTCCTCTGCCTAAGAACCCCTCAGCTCTGCCAGGAGTCCACAGGACAGCCTGGGGCTGATGCTGGCAATCAGATGATTGTTCGCACTGGTCCTGGGGCAGCCCTTCAGCACTGTGGGTTGGAGACCTGAAGCTGTTCAAGGCTGACTTCAACAGCCAGCTGATTGTTGAGCATCCACCCCCATTAGCCCTGGTATATAGACATGCCACACTTTCAATTTTAAGGTGCCATAACAGTGTTCCATGTTTTATGTGGAACATTTAATGGCTGACTTGTCATTTTAATAACACCTTAAACTGGGTGCATGGGTAACACCCTCACTTTTTATGGCATGTTAACACATTAGCGGTGGAGGGAGGAGGGGGTGGCTGCCACCTTGGCTGCCTGTGCGTTGGCAGCTGTGAGAACTGCTGGCTTCTACTGGAGAAGCCAGCATTTTATTTCAGTAAGGTGCCTCCCCACCCCACTGTCCACCCTTAGTAGTACATCCCTACTAATGTATTAATGGCTTTAGTTTAGGTTCTTTAGCCTAAAGAACATCTAAATTACTTAATTAAAAAAATCCTTTGTTACTGGTTGCCATGGTAGCTTGGTGCACTTCGGGGTTGGGTGGGAGGGAAGGCTGATCTGAGCCTTTTGGATAGGGCAGGATATAAATCAAAATTAATATATAAATACCACAATCAACACAGTGGTTTAGTTGACAGATTAAGATGCACAATAAAGGCACAGACAGAAGTGCAGGAAGTGTTCTTCTGAGTTGCAACAATCCGGACCAAACTGTTCAAAATGGGAACATTTCAGAATAGGGGGGGAATGGAGCAGAGGGAGCTTGTTCTAGGGGCTCCCCAGCTGGCTCTGGATGGTGGGGCAGCTGAATTGAAGCTTCCCCTGCCCACCTCGGGGCTCCAATACACATGCCCCACGCTCCAGCAGGGGCTGAAAACCCCCACAGACCAAAATCCCTGTGTTCCCCTTCACCCTCCCATTCTGAAAACCACTCAGACAGAAGTTACAGAAGGCGTTCTGTTTTGAAATATCTTCATCTGACCTCCTCATGCAGTGAGGAATCAGATTTTCACCTGATTGGCCATTTTTGAAGCAGTCTGCAGCTGTGCACTTACGTTTATAGTAGTATATATGTACAGATGGATGATGTTGAATGGATAAAGTTGTTGTTATGCATATGAAAGTAATTTTAAATTCCTAAAATCATTTTTTTCTGTGATCTTTTTAGAGTCAAAGGTTGCTGGAAAACTTGAAAAACCTGGATTTTATTAAAACTTCGGTACAGTTTACTTTTTATTACTTCTACTGATTTTGCCATTGGTTATTAAATACCAAAATATCTTGATAGAAGAAGCAAACCCTATGACAGTTGGATGGTGGTGTTATTTTTAACTATTAAAGTTTTATATAACTTCATTCAGGGCTCATGGTAGAGGTGAGATCTTTTATTAGAGCAACAAGGTTTGTGCAAAAAAAATCTTTTAATTGCAAGGTTTCAGGCACATAAGATCACCTCTACTATAAGTCCTGATTGCTTTTTTCCTTTAGACCAGTATGGCTACAACCTGGATACCTGACATATAACTTCATTGACATTTTGAGATATACCCTGAGTTGCATATAGCAGAGATTGCACTCTTTATCCCTGTACAGCCTCAGGCTCATGCTGTAATACCCAGAAGCTGCTTCCAAGAGTACTCCTTAAACCATTGACTCAGTATTCTTTCAGGATACAAATTTTTCACAAGATACTTCAGAAATTATATTTTGAAAATGAAACTAGATGTACCCTCCCCTTCTGTTGAGAAGATTTTATTGTTGTTCTCAAATATGTAAACAAAATATTTGTCCTACTAAGAGTTTAAGTTGAGAAGGGTCTTTTAAAATTAGAATTACTTGTAATTGAGAATTTTTGTTTTTTAAATTAGTTGCATCTAAGGTAATTTTGGTGAGAAGATGCTCTAATGTACGGAGCAATGTAAGCCTTTGAATATAGTATTTATTCTAATACACAGCATAGTTTAATTGGAAAGCAAATGCTATGGTTTGTGATGAGTAATCTCATTCTGCTTTGTGAGTAGAGTAATCTCATTTCAGAACTCATTTGCAGTATGAAACTCCATGATGGCTCCTCTGCCTGTATATATTCTGAATAACTTGTATTTGTCACTGAACAGCCAAATATTCTATTTGGAGAGATCTCCACCAGGATCTTTTTCTCCTAATACTAGAATACTGGGGTTAACTTAACCCTAAAATATCCTAAGTATTGTATATCTTTCAATGAACATTTTTTTTTTTACTTTATAGTGCTCCAAGTTAAGTTGTACAGAAATTTTTAAATAAAAAAAAAAAAAAATTCTGCTTTATGTGAAGGGAAGCAGTGATCTACTTTGCTAAGTTTGCCTGTTTATATAGTCACAAAGAGCTTTGTTTTTAATGACTGAACCAAAATACTAAGATTTGAACATTGTGAATATTGACAAAACAAAAGAATGTTGGCTTACCTTAGTTAATTGTGTACATACAACATTAAGTCTTTTCTAAGTGCATTTTCGTAACATAGATTTTTCTTATTTTTATTTTTAAGGTTGAAGATGAACTTAGTTCTCCTGTTGTAGTATTCAGATTTTCCCAAGACCATCCAAATATAGGTACATAATTTATGGATAATAAATAATAAAAAGCAGTAGGGGTCAGCCTTTTTTGGCAGGCATGCTACAAATTAGCCCTACACTTTCAGTCCCCTTCCCCAGTCTGATCTGCTTTTCTGCTTTCTGCTCCCTGCCCTGTGCACCATGGCTGATCTGTTGCTCTACTTTCTGCCTCCTGTGCTGTGCTCCCTGACCCATCTACTGTTCTCCTTTGTTTCCTGCCCTACACGGTACTGCCCGTCCCCTTCCCAGTCTACTGTATGCCAGACAAGCTAGCCGTTTCATAGGTTGGCCCCACCTGTACCAAAGTGTATGTAAATAAATACATATGTATTACATTCTTGTTGCAAAGCTCCATTTCATTGCAGTATGGGAGAGTGAGTCATAAATGGCTAGAATAAATGCATTTCAAGTCCATTATCAGTTTGAATTATGACCCACAAAATTAAGACAAGATGTATAAACTTATGTGCAAATTGTCTATATTTTTCTAGAAAATGTTACTCATTGGAAAATTGAGTAACCGCTTATATTATTTTGTATAAAAATCTCTGTTCCTTATTTTTGGGTTCAGATCAAACACTGCATGCTTCACAGACCTCTGCAATTCAACACACTCTAACCAACAATGAGAGACATATTTGTGATACCTTCAATCAGTGGGTAAGGCTGGACCTTCCTTTTTCTTGTAAAATGGGGAAAGACGGGATAGCTCGGGAACTGCTTACAGAAGCGACAAAATTAGCTTGGTCATAATTTAATCTTTGCTCTTCCATGTGAAATTCAGGAGTGCTTCTAAATTAATAAGAGGGATTTTGTTTGAACTACCAGCTTTTCATATACATTATATTTTAAATTATACAAAATATTAAACTCACAGGTGAAAATGTTGATACCTTTTCTTTAAGTCTTACCCCAAAAAGTTTGTATTTTTAGGTCACTAGGGTTAAATAAATGTTCTCCTTTGTCATGCATTCCAAAAAGCAGATGTGTGCATTGTGTTGCTTTTGCTGTTCACTAGATCTCTCTTCATTTTAAGTTAGTATTTATAGTCAATGAGGTGCAACCTGTAGAGGGGAACCCTGTACCCCAGGAAAGGTGATTTTCTTTTGTTTGCCAAAATAAAAAACTTGTTTCAGAGGCTTTTACTGACTGAAGTGGAGAAGATATAACTTAGGGTTTGTTAATGCAAGTAGTAACTGGTAACGCAATAAGACCATCTTGTTGCGGAGGGGGGGAGAAATTATGTGCATTTTTCACTCGCCAATCCCCCACACACACATGCACACTTCAAACAGATGTAGAAAATAGAATTGTGTTAATTTCTGTGGGCTGGATCTGACCCATGGGCTGAATTGTGAGCACTTCAATCTTAGGACAATGCCATATCCAGCTATTCATGGGTTAGGGAGAAGGAGGAAAGGAGAAACAGGGCCTCTTAAACAGCTTCGTCATGAGAAATTAACTACTCGGAGAATAGTGGTAAGAGCACAAATTGGTGGGTGCACTCAGTTGCAAGCTATAAAACTCCTTTACTCTCCCTTGTTTAACTGCTTAGATTTCCGGTTGTTGTCCCTTTATTGGTCCAGTATCCACTTTCACTGTTTTCTCCAGCTGCTATTAGTAGAAATCCAACTGAAAGAACAAATTACGTGGCCTTTTTTGTTTATTTTTTGATGCATTGCTGTGGACATTGTCATTACCTCTTCCTGTGTGAGGCATGAATACATTTTAATTTACTTGCAGAAACCATGAAATAAATCACGTCTTGGGGTTTACTTAGAAATTGTGAAATAATTTAATATGTACATGGCTTTTGTGTTTTGTCACTTAAGGGTGAGGTGAGCAAGCCAATGCTTATGTACTTCAGGGAAGAAAACTAATTAACTTTTAAGTGGTAGAAAAAAGAAGCCTTATTTGGGGCATTGACAATATGGGACTATTCCAGTCCAAGTTGGCTATCTTGAAAACTGTGCTCTATAAATTCCTTTAACTAACTATGTCTTGTCTCTTCAGCTTGGAGAACAGTTGGCACAGTTGATTCCAGCCAGTGGAGTTGATGTGGTTGAACTAGAAGATGAAGGCACATGTGTGCGTTTTAGCCCATTAATGACTTCTGCAGGTAACAGTGTCATTTAACTTAGCCACTTACCTAGATAGTTCATTCAGGGAGGGGAAAAATTGGAATTTGCCAGTAAAATGATAAATATCATGTTTGTGTAAACTGAATCTGTTCTTCTCTGACTGACTTTCAGTATATTCTCCCAAGATTTTTTTTTTTTTTCCCTTTTGGCTACTTAAATGAGGCAGTGGCATCTAAAAGAGGTTCAGGATTGTCTCATAGCTTAGCAACTGGTACGTTAGAAAAACATTACTCTTTGTGTGTGGCATCATGCTCCTCCACCTCTGTAAAGCCTTCTATTTTGTCAGTATTCACTAGAAAGATTGCGGCGAGAAATTTAGGAAGGTTCCTTTTTAAACTCTCAAGCATTAGAGGGGAGTCGTCATAGTCCTTCTTTCTCTCATTCCTGTGGATAAAGGATATGCTCTTAGTTATTCAGATGGTTAGATATAGGAACTGACCCCTTGAATAGAATAAAATAGATTATTTTGAAAGAGACAAAAGATCCATTAAAACATGAGTGTGTCTGTCTGTCCCTTCTTCCCCCGCACCCTTTTTCTTAGTACTGATACAGAAAAGAAATTCCTTTTTTTTAATTTTTTTCTCCTCAGAGCAGGGTATAGTATCAGATTAGAGAACCAACAGTGCAGAGAAGTGCGAAGAATTTTTTTTAATGTGGTTATACTGTCACTTTTTAGACAACAGTAGCGCAGAATCATTCTGGTATAGTTTGGCTATATGGACAAAGTTATTTTTTAAGTTATTGCTGTAACAATAAAGGAATTGATAGTAATAGTTTATAATACCAAAAAAGTCTCACCATGGTATAGCTTATTTTTTCCTGAATGCTTGGCCACAGCTTTTTTCATGTCTCTGCTTTGTCAATGGACGGTAGATCTGAAGACAGATTTCAGCACCAAAGTGAAGATAATGCAGTAATATTAAGATAATCTATGCAGAGACCATTTAAATATAATGTGCAGAGCCAGGTATTTGGCTGGCTGAGCTGAATCAAAATGTGAATAATCTGTCTCTGAGTCCACTACTTCACATACTAATAGATCGGCTCTTTAGTGTTAGGAACAGAGGTACAAGATATTGATCAGTTGGTGGACTGCTTAAAAATGAAGATACCAGTACTGATGAGCACACTACAACTAAGAGATGAATTTGAGCAAGAAGTGAAAAGAACAGTAGGTCTGTCATATATTGAAGATCTCAGCTGGCCAGGACTGGGTGTTATAAGGTAAGTTTTGGGCAGCCCCAGACATGATATTGTTTGATGTTTTCCTCATGAGATTTGACTAAAAAATGCATTTGGTAAAGAAGACTAAAACCCTGCTCACTAGTTCTAGTCTTCTAAAACCTTGCTCATTTTAATGCATCCTTTGGGCCTGTAGAATTTGGCTTATGGCACAGCTCAAATTTTCTTATACTGATTTGTGACTGAACTATATTTTCTTGAAGATATCATCTGTGTTTTGTGACTCTTTTTTTTTATTAGGTATTCAACACGTTTGGAACTTGGCTAAAGATTTGCTTTGCAAAATAACTGGGTTGACAACCCTAACATTTAAGCGTTGTTGTAAATCAGTTGTATTCAAGTCCTTTTATGCATCCCACTGTATTTGGCTTAATATTACAGCGCATTTTAAAAAAATAATGGAATTCATTTGTCTTTGGCAAATACAAGTGTTGATCATTTCTTGGCACGTATTGTAAAGTTTTCCATTTGTTCAAAAAACTGAGCTGTATTTAATGCTGAACTCTCCAAAAGATACTGCAACAAACTTCTGTATCCACGTGTTTTCCTTCAGCTGCAAAAGCTCAGTTACTGTACTTCCTTTATTTGGTTACTTTGAGTATTTTGACTTCAGGTAGCACATTAGTTTGTAGAAACATGCTAAAAGTATAGATTGCTCATGTTTTGTTTGTAATGTAAACTAAAACTGTGCTGTCCTCTGTCTTGATGTTAAAGATATGACTACAGAGGTGATGGGAAGAATGATGACAAGCAGGAGAAAGAATTGGAGAAAATTAACACTGAACTTCTGAAAAAATTAAGTGAGCTGGAATCAGATCTTTCCTTTTCTTTAGGTAAATATACTGTTTAAAAAACTTCCAGTCAAGTTAATTGCTCTCTTGACTTCTTCTGTTTTCCTTGTTATGAGTGTTACTACAAGTCCTAAACTTCTAAACATAGACAAGTTTCTAGAACTTCTTTTCTTGGTTCCATAGCCTTGGTTCCATAGACTAAGACCTTGCTTGGACTAAGAAGTCAATGAAAAACTAGTTCCATTTGTCAACAACAGGTGTGGGTGGCTGAACTACTTCTGTGAACTAGATGCACTAGACAAACAGGATTGTATTAACCTGAGCAGTGTTTCCTTCCCAGAAAGCCTAAATGCTGTGATATTTAAGTTGATGAAGTTCTGATTGATCTTCTCTTAGACTCAAACTGATCCCACTGTTGGCTGTTTACTGCATTCCACAGCTTGGTTAGATAGTTTAGGTGCCTTTTGCCATAACATAAAATAATCTCAGTTGCACTACAGCCACGGTGTCATTTGAATGCTTGGTAAGAATGCTGGTGAGATGCACTTTTGGTGCATTAGTGGTTTCTAGTCTCATTCTTTTTAAAGCCAGGCTAATATTTTTAATCCTTAAAGGGAAAATCACTTAGGTGATGCCATGTATGAATACAGTAAAGAAGCAATTTCTTAGAACACTACACTAGTGATACAAAATCCCAGTGAAATCCTCAGATTCCTTGTAGGTTGATATGGTAGGCTCTTGGGTGCAATCCAGGAATTTCCAGGTAGACCTTGGCTGATTATCTCCATACCATTATTGCTGTAAGATGACAAGCCAATAGCAGATAATACACTACATTTCAGCTCTTATTTTTCATGTTAGGTGGTGTTGTGACCCTTTTAATATATCCTTTTATTTTATAGGTATACAGTTGTATATAATATCTATTGTTTCTTCTCATTAAATCTTAGATGTGGTTTTTCAGTAAGGAAAATATAATGCCAAGCACTAAATTTTTGCTTTTATTAATGAGGTATATGCAAAGTTAAAAGCTTAAGTGTTGGGATTCCCAGACACATTATTGTGAGTGTGGTCCCTCTCGTGAAAGATTTTTACATTGTCAGCAAAAATAAAGAAATTGTTCCTTCTTCTTCCAGGCCCAGAATTTGGAGGGGAGAAAAACTGTGTGTATATTGGCATGGTAACTGAGGATCTGGATGTGTCTGAGCTGGTAGAAACTATTGCAGCAACAGGCAGAGAAATTGAAGAAAATTCTAGAGTATGTATTGAAATTGAGACTTTTATCTTGGTTTTCTTTATATATTGGTTTCAGAGCATTTTTTGAAAAAAAAATGACACTTAAGCAATATGCTTAACTTAGAGCGATTTACATCAAGTTTGTGAGAATTATTCCCGGTGGTCTGATTCTTGTAAAATCTCTGGACTCATTCAATCATACAGTGAGCCAAAGAGTTTAAACCATCCAAGGAAACTTTTTTTTTTTCCTACATCTAGGGAGTTGAGACCACCTTTTAGCATAAATTCTTGCAACTTCACTGACATTAGTGCAGCTGTGAAGGTTTCCACTAGTTATCTGTTAAAACATCAGCTTGGAAATGGGCATTACAGTATGTTAATTTCAAGGACACTTCCTTGATGCTTGTACAAGATTACCTGAGAAGCTTTGGGTGCTACCCTTAATGTCTAATCTAATGGAGTTCTTGGATTAAAATCTGCATTAAGGAAGGTGGTTGCCATGGGAGTAAAGATAAAATGTTCCTGGTATTGAAAAATTCCTGCTATTATGGAATAATTGATTACCACTTCAGCTAATTAATCTTGCGGATCTTATTTCCTCACCCACAAAATAAATTCTCTGTCAGGTGTCCTCTGCATCTTTCCACTCATGGGGTCACCAGGGTGCAGCTCTGCAGTAGAAGCTTTTAGTCATGGCTGTTGTAGTGCTATCATGTCTGTTCCTGCCACTCTTCTCACTGTTTCTGTTCAAGGGATGTGGCACTACAAGCATCTTACTTCTTCCCATCTGGGCCCTCAGCCTGGATCCTCTCCTTGGAGAGTTTGCATTATAATTCCAGCATGATTTTTATGTAGAATTCTAGCATGGACAGTTTGCTTTTAGCACGTTACCAGTTCTTAAGAACAGAAAAAGGTTATTCTAGGTTGTTAATGATGCTCACAATTAGGATCTGATGGTTGGTCTGAAAATAAAGACTAGGTTTGAAGAGGTGTGCCAGTTGCCCTGTTGTCTTTCCAGCTCATACAGAATGCCTGACTTGTCTCAGGAAGGGCTGTTTCTCCTTCAGGTGTGCAGTCATCAGTGTTCGCATCACAGGGGCACAGAGAAGTCTGGATGAACAGACTGGTAGTGCTACTTCTGTAGGAGATGGTGATTAGATTCATGAATGAGCATACACCAACTTTTGCTCCTGATCCCTCTAGGGGGAAAAGGCAACAGAAACCTTTTTTGAGGCTCCAAGAGACCTGCAGCAATTAATATATTTTAAACCATCAGATCCACAACTGAAAGGCAGCTATGCCTCATCAATGGCCTCTGCACAGAACTAGTCCACAGGTACAACTGATTTGCACCCCCGTTGGGTCTGTGCAGGAAAGTAGTTGAGTATTCAGAAAGGACTCAAAGAAAGAAGTGTCAGCAGAGCCAAGGCGTACTTGCAGGATATTCCTGATCCAGCCTATATGTATCCTAGCCAGTCAGATTCTAAACAAAGACTATAGGACCAGAGGCTCGGAATCCAATTCTCCATTCTTACCCTTCCTGCAAAACCAGCCACATCTGTAGCATTTTGGATCCACTAGGGAACTCTTTCAGTTTATGTCTGAGAGAGCCCTAAGACCTGCAGAGAGGAGATGTTCTTAACCTCTGCACCCCTATGCTGCTGTTGCCATTCTTCCAGAGAAAAAGGAAAATCTTCCCATTTTCAGAGTAGCATTTCCATCCTTTCTTAGGATTGTCTCCTGCCTTCCTTGAAGGGGGAGAAGAGTGCTGCTTATCAGAGCTATCCTGTCAGTGAGAATATGCAGGACACATGAGATGATCTGTATTGTATCTGTAACTAAAGTTTTTCCAGGCACACTCTGTAGTCACACTTCCTGTCCACCTTCCCTTCTTCTGCACGTAATCACAATCTCAGACTTCTGGGACGTAGTAAAGCAGACAGGGCCTCTTGGCCTCTGAACTGTGGGGAATGGTCAGGGACAGCACACTGCTATCAGTTTTCCTCACCAGAAATGCACCATTTATGCACCCTGTAGTGTGAAAATGCAGAGGACAGCCAGATGCAGGTGAACAACATTCAAGTAACAGGAATAGACAGCAGTTCACTTTAAGAATGGTTTTCTGCCTTAAGAACTATTTAATAGATAAGACATCTGCATTCAATTTTATGCTGAGTGTTTGCTTTAGTGTCATTTGCCAGGTGCTGGCCTAACTTGGAAAAATGTCCAGAAGTTCCATTTAATGTAATCGTCAAGACTAGGACTAAGAAGCCAGTTCAAGTGTAAGTGATGCAGTACTTTTTCGTTTTTTTAATTAGCTGTTGGAGAACATGACTGAGGTTGTTAGAAAAGGGATACAAGAAGCACAAATTCAGCTGCAGAAGGCAAATGAAGAAAGACTTCTTGAAGAGGTAAGACTGTCCAAGTAAGTGCGTGAACTACTTTGCAAGCTGGTGGGTGGCTCAGTCACCAGAATGATCTTTCCATTGCGTGTTCTGCAGGGGCTGCTGCGCCAGATTCCTGTTGTTGGTTCTGTGCTAAATTGGTTTTCTCCATTTCAAGCTTCACCAAAGGGAAGAACATTTAACTTAACGGCAGGTAAGAGTAATACATTTACAGTAGTATGACGTTAGTGATAGCTGTGGAAGTGGAAACCCGTAAAATGCTACAGGGTTCTACTTATTAACTGATTTTAAAATATCTGAATTGCATGATTAAAAATGCACTCTTTAGATACTAATAGACAGACACCTTTCACAACACTTCCTTTGGCACTAAATAAAAAGAATTTGCACTGTTCCCTGTCCTGCTCACTGTCAGTTCTCCATACCTAAAACTCTCATATCAAACTAGAGAAACTTGCTGGATTTGGTTGTCTTCCTGTGTTTTATAACAAAAAAGGGCTCATTATGTCATCTCCATAAATTCCAGACATACGAGCTGTAAAACTGGGTTTTGTCTTATGCTTATAATGCATATACCAGCGGATGGGGAGATCTTAAGAGTCTTGAGAATCATCTTAGAGCTGTGTAGTGTATGTTTCAGCTGAGGCCACCAGAATGTGTATTTACCCAAGTCCAAGATGACCCTGAATTTAAGATGGGTCCCCCAATAATTAGATTCTATACATAACACATTTATAAATTTTGCATGTATAGAACCTAATTATTGGGGAATCTATCTTAAATTCATCCCCCCACCCAGATCTGTGGCAGGGGGGCAAGTGGTGGTGGGAAGCAGTGGGGTACAGATTGTGAGAGGAGGCAGTATGGGGACAGTGGGGGTCAAGCAACTTGACCTTTGCTTCCCCACCATGCTTTCCCTGTGTACATTGTTGTGGATAACTTTTGTGCAGAGCAGAGCTAGGTATGTTCGGTCAGGCACCCCAAGCTGACCATTTTTATTTTTGCTGTTGGCCTTAGCTAAGGGCGCACTGTTCAGGATCCTCACCTCTGCTGCAGCTGAGTTAAGTCCATAGCATCACCACCCTGGGCTTGCAAGAAATGCAAAAGAAACAAAGAGTTAAACAGATAAATAGCCACTTAGCATTTCCCTGGTTTCATGCCTCTGGCTTGCTAGGCTTTTCCCAGGCTTTATTTGCTAGTAGCCTCTTACTTTTCAGAGGCTTTGGGGGCTGAAGGACTTGTGCAAACAAATGCTTGCTCAGGGCCCCTCCCTGCAGGCTGCTTGACCTCTGCTAGCCCCAGGCTCCAAGCAGCTTTGCTCTCTGCCAGAGGATCAGCTCCTAGAGGGCTCCCCCCTAGGTTAGCTCCCTTGCTGGGGGGATCACTGTGTTCCCAGACCTGGGTCCTCAGCCTCTGGTGAGTCCTTCCAGCTCTAGGGTGAGTATGGGGCTGTTTGGGCTCTTCCACACCCATAGTAACAGGGCCAGGCCTTGTTACATCCTGCCAGCACCTCCTCCCATCCGCCATAGCCTCAGGGCCCTCCATTTCCCCTCTCTCCCCTTGCACAGCCTCCGCTTTCCTGTTTGCCCCCCACTTTCACACGCCAGCTGCTTACCCTACTCCACTCTGGAAGGCTCCAGCCCCACTCCAGCCTGAGGCATGAAATAGTGCCCCAGCCCAGCCTGGTAGCAGTGATAGTGGTGTGGCAGCTCTGACCCTGCTTTCCAGGCTGAAGAGTGGGTCAGAGCAGAAGGGTAAGTGGTGGAGAGAAAGGGGACAAGCATAGCAGGGGCTGAGGGTTCAGGGATGCAGAGGTGGGGCAGGCAGTGCTGCCACCCCACCACCATATTCGTATCCAAGACAAGGAGACCTAAAGGGCATTTTTCCCGATGTTAAACTGTGAGGAAAGAATACTTTCTTTTCTGTGTGATTTCTATTTCAAATGCCCCTTGGCATTCATCACTCTGTACAGTGAGTGTAAATCTGTTAGGGAAGGACAGGCTAGAACTGAATTATACTGCGTGTGTCTACACAAGACACTAACTGCGCAGTATCCTAATAACACTGCGCAGTAATGTGTTGAGCAAAACCCATGCTAGTATGCTACTGTGCAGTAGTATTAGGCTACTGTACAGTTAGCATCTGAAGAAACCCATATGCTAGTGCTATTACTCAGTAGCACAAGTTACTGTGCATTGACCAAGAATTCTTAGGTCAGCTCACGGAGGTAGTGAAGTGTAAGGATGTGGTAGTCATGGGGGACCTGAACTTCCCGGACATCTGCTGGGAAGAGCAGTCAGCCAGATCTGACCCCTCACGTAGGTTTTTAGCCAGAATGCAGGACCTCCATCTAACCCAGGAGGTGCACAGCCCCACCAGGCGAGACGCCTTGTTGGACCTGGTGCTGGCCACAGGAGATGACCTGGTGAGGGGGCTGCAGGTGCTCAACCACCTGGGCGACAGTGATCATCACCTGCTGGAATTCACTATCCAGCACAAGGTGGCAAAGGCCTGCAGCAAGGCAGCAGCTCTGGACTTCAGAAGGGTGGACTTCAACAAGGTAAGGAGAATAGTCAAGGAAGCACTGAGGTCCCAGAGGGGAGGGGAGCCAGGTGTCCAAGGAGAGTGGTCGCTCCTCAAGGAGACGATCCTCCAGGCCCAAAGAGAGGTAATCCCAACGAGGATCAAAGGGAGCAGGAGGGCGCACAAGCCCCCATAGCTCACCAAAAGCATCTGGGAATGTCTCCTAGATAAAAGGGAGGCGTGCACCCAATGGAAAGGAGGGTACATCACCAGGGATGACTATACTGCAGTTGCTTGGGGATGTAGAGGGGCAGTCAGGAAGGCCAAGGCAGAGATGGAACTGGGACTAGCTTCCTGGATCAAGGACAATAAGAAGTCCTTCTTTAAATACATAGGGGGTAAAAAGAAGGTCCTGGGTAATGTGGGGCCCCTGCAGGACATGTTAGGAAATTTGGTCGTCACACCAGACGACAAAGCCAACATATATTTAACGATTTCTTTGCCTCCATCTTCCTAGGCAGGGACCAGAACAGCTACCCCCCACCCCCACTGGGCCCCCCTCAGGCCCCAGGGGAGGCCACCTAGGCCAAGGGTTAGTGAGGAACTAGTTAGGGAGCTTCTGGAGGGACTGGATGTATTCAAGTCAGCCGGTCCGGATGATCTCCACCCCAGAGTGCTGAGGGAATTAGCTGAGGTCATTGCAGGACCCCTGGCAC
>NW_017728923.1:18955217-18971872 GCF_001723895.1 Crocodylus porosus | reverse complement strand
CTTGCTGGGGTCATTTGACCCCGGTACTGTTTCCTGCCATGGCAGGGGGTCAGACTAGATGATCTGCTCAGGTCCCTTCTGACCCTAGAAACTATGATTTAGTACTTTGTTATCCAAGTACTAAACTTAATGTGAAGTATCTAGAGTGCAATAATGAAAGCTTAGATGCATCCACTGAGTTTTTGACTGTGTTATATACTTGAAACAGCTATCTGGCAGCCAGTCATGAAGGGAATTCACTGCATACATGTGTGGATGGACAAATTATTGCTGTATTTGAATGGATTTGTAACTTGCATGTCTGTTTTGATGCAAAAAAAATGCACGGATGATGCTTTTACAAATCAGTCTTGGTAAAGTACCAGCCAGTCGTCCTTGACGTTGTAAGTTCACATAATGTAGCAGAGGCTTGAGGGTAAGCCAGTGACTCTAGTCATTATATTATCAAGGCAACCTTTATTTATGAAAACTGGGGGAAAGGGAGACACGCCTTTTGTTGTGTCAGGAACTTGCACTTCATCACTGATGCAGGAAATGCAGAATGGAAGGTTTCTTTGGAAGAAAAAGACCAGGATCCTCTTGAGAAGGATTTCCCCACTTCTGTGGGATCTCCTTTCAAAACCTTGCTGTCATAGGGATGGAAAACGTAGAAAAAATCTGAAAATATTTCAGGGCTGTGCTGGTGCAGGGGAAGAAATCTTCACTGGTAGAAGAATGTTATAAAATAAGCATGGCGTCGCTGCATCTTTCTCTAGTCCACATTCCGTCCTGTATTCACAGCCCGGGGTACAGCCTTGCACCCGAGTGGGATGGCACCACTTCATGTGAGACTGGCATGTACAGCATGAGGGGGACTCCATGTGTGCTTGGGATGATGCAGGAGTGTTAAATGAAGATTAAGAGAGATGCTGGCTCAAAGTGATGTGTTAAGCTGGCATGTGACCTGCTTCCAATTGTATTTAGCTCAGTGGTGTCAACAGTTAAAATTTTGCTTCTTACACAAGACTCTCTTCCCTTGCAGGCTCCCTAGAATCCACAGAAGCCACCTATGCATCAAAAGTGCAGGGGACTGGGACCACACCTCCCCCAACTCCTACTTCTGGTCGCACCAAGCAGAGACTTCCAGGTGAGCTCCCTAATTCACTTCCAGTAGTTCGCTAAGGCATCGAAATTTCCGCTTGAATAAAAGGCAAACTGTCTTATTGTTTAATGGAGTGTACACTGCCCACATCAAAAACTAGAGTGCTGATTTTGATTTTGGTAGGACCTGATCAGTTGCTTTTAATGACCAATGCATAAATTACAATCCAGATTGGATTTAAACAAATTTGCCTAAGCATCAATCAGATCACTTCTGCTGTCGTGCTCTGCAGACTAGGGAAAGGGGTGTCCTTTACCAGCAGTGTCACAGTCTCCAGGGCTCTTACTAGATAATATCAGAGATTATATTGAAGGCTTTTCAGTTTTGTGAATTAATAGGTAAACAACATTCTGCTATTTTGGGAAGAGAAAAAGTAACAATGCATTATTGTGTGGTGAATTTGCTTTGCCAGCTGGCTATTTTGTGGAACCCCTAATGTGTTGGGGAAGTAATGACATGTCAGTGACTGTACCATAAAAAAGCTATTAAAAGTCTGCTAGGCAGTTGGAGTGTGTGAAGCAGGCCATGTTCGATTAGTTAACTTGGATCACTGTCCCAATTTCAATTCAGCCAAATCTAAATCTGAAGATTCGATGCTAATTCAGCCATAGACACAGCTTTAAATGGGTTTTTTTCCTACGTACCTGAAGGTACCAGGCATGACTCATGAACGGTGGGGCGGATAGTGTCCCCCACAGGAACGCAGCCCCCCTTCCCCCATATGCTCAGTGGCAGACCCCGCTCTCCCAACTTGGCAATCAGATATGGGGGGACCCCAGGTGCCCCCCCAGACCCAGGAGGCATCAGTCACCAAGCCAGGGGACAGGGGGAGGGTCCCCAGTGCACCCTGTGGCAGACCCAGAAGTGGACCGGGAGTGCTTCTGATCCACTTCTGGGTCTGCTGGTGGTGCGCTAGGGAGCCCCCTGCTGCACCATCTCAGCATTCATGAGCATTCATACCATGTACCTTGGTATATTAAAAAAAAAAAAAAAAAAAAAAAGCCTTTTAAAGCTGTGTCTGCCCAAATCATCAAATCTCTCCAAATCGATTCAAGAAAATTAAAGGGTCTCCTGATTTTGATTTGGATATTTGGCCACTGAATCAACTTGGTTACTGAAGCTTTGCACAGCCCTACTAGGCAGCAGTAAAGCTGGTTCTTCCTTTCACCAAGTAAACAACAGTAGGTTAGCAAAGTGTGAACAGGTGAGGCTTTATTATTGTTAGCTTGCCTTTTTTCCTCTGCCGTGAGAGAGAATTGGTTTTTAGCCTTGGACCAGTTTTCCATAGTTGATCATTACTAGAAACCCCTTCAAAACAGTGCTGCTGATGTATTTATGCATTCAAAACTGACTTAACATGACTACTGGCATGCTCTGCCTGACATAAACTGGGGTTTTGTTTTTGTTTCCTTGTTGGTTGGCTTTTGTTTTCTTTTTCAACCAAGCCTTAACTGAGCCTCTGTTGCAGGGGGAAACCATTACAGAGGGAAGGTGAAAAACTTGCATCTCTTCTGTGCTCATGAAGTGCTTGTAATGTTTAAGTGAATATAATGCAAAGGCAAAATGGTACTCACTGCTACAAATGCAAAAACCAGCAGCCAACCACTGTTCAAAATCCTGGCCTACATGCATTAAGTTATGTATTTCCTGCCCTCTAATACTTTTATTCATAAATATTTCTACAGGTCAAAAGCTTTTTAAAAGATCTTTAAGAAGCTCTGATGGGTTCAGTGAGACCAGTTCAGTCAGTCACACAGATGACTTGGAAAAGATGGAGCAACAGCTCCACACTTCATTCGCTGTACAAGAGCAAGAGGCTTCCGAGCCAGAGAAATCTGAGCAGCAAAAGGAAATGGCACAGGCAACAAACAGAGATACTGAAGATTTCCAAAGTGACAAATCCCCCAAATCAGGAAATGACTGCATTAAAGTAAAGGAACAGGAAAGCTTAAGATAAAAAACCCTGATGTTGTGGCTTGAGACTTTGTACAGAAAATGCATTCCCTTTACCACAGGGAAGTTGGTGTTGCATTTAAAATGTCAACAGTTCCACGTGCTAGTACAGTAACAGCTACTGTAAGTCATGATTAACTGGAATTTTGCACAAATACATCAGTGAGAAAGTTCCCTCTCGTCTGCTGGGGAAGGGCACGAACACTTATTGTACACTTATTACATTTGCTTTAATCATATACACATTAATATCACCAAAGTAATAAGCGATCTCATTTATTAAACTATTTGTAAACATTGCCGAAAGAAATCATTTGGCAAAAGGTGATGTTTACTGTAGGAATTCAGGTGGCATTGTAGTACTTGAGGAGTTGATCAGGTAGGATTAGGAGTGAACATACAACTGCACCTAGTAATGTTTGTAAAGTGGTTCTAATTTATATTCAGCCTGCCAGTTGCTCACCATCTCTTTATATAGGTATATGTCAATTTTGCCTCCACTGTAGAACGAACTTAGGTAGACATGCTGTCTGCATTGCAATTCATCTCAGTTCTCTTGGATGAATTTTGGATTTTTTTTATCCCTAATCCCTAAAAATTCATTGCCTCTTAGTAAAAGGATGGTCAGCAATTGTGAGTAAAGGGGATGTATACTTGTGTACATAGAAATGGCTGAACTGGCATCCATCAGTTTTTCCCACTGCTGTTCGCAGTCCAGAGTTGTTTCTTGATCTTGTGGGACTAATATTACTGACTTACGCCTTTTAGAAAGTGATAGTGCCTCTGCATGCCACAACTTCTTGTCTCTCACTGATGAGAATCTATACACACTTTCCTTTGCACGCCATTTATATAACCAAATCTCACTGAACACATTTTGTATAGAATGTCATCGGAGTCTTTTTCTGGTGTGTATTTTTAAAGATACCTGTTAGGAAAGCTTGAAAACCTGTCAAGTTCATGGTTTCTACACTATCACTTTGACTAACATGGTAATACACCTTTTGTAGATATTGTACAAATCCAAATAAATTCTATAAGTTAATCATATCAACTAAGACTGCTTAAAATCCATTAGAATCTGGCTAGCTTTTGTCGGAATCAAAAACTTTAAGCCTTTCTGCATTACTGAGTCACTTGACTATACTCCTTCAGGATTTGCAATAGCCTCTCCTTAAGGAAGTCCCAGAAAAACTTTATAGTGTAGAAGACATTAATTGACCTAGTCCTCCAAAACTGACTTGCTAACACTGTTGCCAGCATTCCCTTTACATAAATAAGATATGTAATTTACCACCTTGCGTAGCATCATGCTGGCCCTAGCGTTAGTGGGTTGGATATTGTTATAAGGAAAATTGTCAACTTTAAGTGCGCTGCCAACTAACTTTTCCTCTTGGACACCCAGATTCTGTGCAACTGGGAAGCCTTAAAATTATATTTAGCTGTAATTTTGATTCCCGTATTTAGGCAAATCAGAGTGCAATTTTTCTTAAGTGCAAAAACATAAGTCAGGCTGTCTTCCTTATCAGTTTATTTGGTGCAATGACATATGTTAACATGGGTAAATTTGTTGGGGAAAAAATTATCAACATAAAGCAAAATTAATTTTTAATGTTTTTATATTTTGAAATGGTTAAAATAGCAGTTTTGTTGGAATTGAGTTATGTACTTTAGATACTACCCAAACGTTTCAATAAAAATTCTTCAAATGATTGTATCTGAGACTTGTTATTAGTAAAAGTTCAGTAACTAGCTTTTTAACTATAAGATACCTACTCTTGCCTCATTTGTGTAAAAATCCAGCTGTAGGGCATACTAGCTCATAATTATAACAGCACATACATCAGTTGAGGAGCTTCTGTTTTTAGTATGCATTTGGATGACAACACCCGAGTCAAGAGGAAGCTGGAGTCTTCCGTACTTAAGACATGGATAAAGCATCTCATGTAATTTCTGTGTTCCAAGTATTGTGTCGTCTTCCCCTCATGGTTTTGCTAGCTAGTTTTGATGGGTAAAGAAAAAGCTAGATCACTGCAGAGGGACAACAGGACTCGGTGGCCAGAACACAATAAAGAACATGTATTCATGGCATCAAAGCTCTCCTTGCAAAAAAAAAAAAAAAGCAGGGTAAGTCAGCTCTTTTGAATTCAAAGCAGTTGCACCAGCTAAGCTGTAAATACCAAGTAAGCATGTAGGTGGGTAAGGGAAAAAGAAATCGCAGAAGGTAAACTACAAGAAATCACATGACTGACTCATAACTCAGAGAAGGGTGAAAGGAGCTACTCCTATTGAAACTTCTGGTTCAGAAGGAACAGACAAGATACTTGAAAGCAGAGTAGTAAAAGGCTAGGAGCTCTGCAACGTTTTAATACCACTGGAAATAATCCTTGAATTCAGAAAACATAATTCAATTACTGCTGTTTTATTACAATTCTCAAGCTACTGCCACTTGGTTCTCAGATTGCTGGTGTGTTGCAAGGTTTACACACAGCCCCTTTTTGGCACTTTGATAGAAAAGTATGCTGAAGTATTAAACTCATGCAGGTTAGACCCTCTTGCAGTTTGGGGTCTTGGTAGGAAAGTGCCATGTACAAACTATCTAAACTCTTAACTCCAAACTTTTCAAAGTTTTTATGGAAACTTACCAGCCCATGTACAGTAGATTGCACTAGAAAATTTGGTGAACATGCTTTTTCTATCATCAAGTGTTTATAGTCCTTTTTTCAATTGATGGTTTTAGGATACTTTTTGTTTGTGTCAGCTCTACATGTTGGCACGATGGCATTAACTGAGTCATGGTGTGTGTCCATATACCATCTTTCCTACCAAAAAACAGACCCCAAAACTGGTTAAACTACACCATTATTAAAAATACACAAAACTAAAAATGTCATAGGACAAAGGCAGCTGTAATGCAATATAAATTAAGAGATACAGATCTTATTCAAATACTGTTGTCACAGCCAGCAAAATACATCTGCTTAACAAATAATGCTATGGTTACAGAACAAATTGCCAAGACTTTAAGGATATACACCTGTAACCAGTACTCAGAATTTGATCAAGATACCATAAAGATTATTACGTTCATGTAGGTTTTAAGCTTTTTGTAACAAAGAAGGTATTTCCAGGAATGGCTGTTAAACTCCTGCTACATATAAAACTATTTTACTACTATACCTAATTATAAAGAATATGGGACTAAGTACATCTCTGTCAGTCTGTCTCTTTTTTTGTTAAAATGCAAAAATAGGCTGTAGAAACAATGGTTACACTTCAATGCTTCCACTTTAGGGTCAACAAGTGAGGAACTGGCCTGGCAATGGCCCTACCACTAGCAGTGAATACTTTTAAGTTATCTAAACTGTGGATGACTAACAGAATGGGAAAGCAGCACTGGTTAACAGATTGTTACTTCAGGAGAAACGTAGTATGGAATATTTTCCCTTTTACAAAACAAAAAGGCTTTTTAGGCTCTCACAAGTATTTGGAAATATCTGAATCATTTTTACAGGTCTGATTGTCTTGAGTTGAGTATTGCAAGGTAGATTTCAAGAGGCCTCTACATACACCTGTTAGCACCAAAAGTACTAGAGAAAAAGCTCCATCAGGGCAGAAAAACTCTTGACTTCAAAAGCAGCTGCTCCCTTTTGCAAGTAACAGTGCAAACAAATGCAATGTAAATGCCAAAATACTTTGTTTTGAAAAGCATCAGAGTTGAGGGACAGCAGAAGATAGAATCAGCATCAGTTCAGAAACATACTCCTTGCAGAATGGTCACTCTTCTGTTGGCAAGGCCACACCTTCCTGGTCTCTTTCCGGATTTGCCTGTTAAATCTTGTCAGAACAAACCTGTACCCATAACCCTTCTTCATTTTTTTTATAGGTGCGTGGTTTTCTGTCAGGGAACAGGGAGTATTGTGGAAACGGGTGATCCTTTAAAAACGTTAACGTAGATCTAATGTGGGAAACAAAGTGGGGTGGCTCAGCCAGAGGAGACGTGGAAAGATTCTGAAAAATAAGACAATATTGTGAGCTAGGTCAACCCAGGATAGGAACAGCTCCTGGCTGCTGTCCCTCCAGCTGCACTGTCAAGATAGGACACCCACCCTTCAACAGTGCACAGAAAAGCCACCAGTTCAGACATGATATTAGCAATTCTGGATACAACTAAAAACTGGTTTCCTTGGGTACCTGTAAGAGCTGTTCATCATCCTGCTCCAGCCAGAAATCCACATGTGGGAAAGGCATCCAGAAGTAAGGTCCAATATGGAGTTGCTTTGTCTCTGCATCATAAATATTAATCATCTAAAGACAGGAAACAGACTTTGAAAGACTTTCTTCAACCTTCAAGAGCAGCAAGTGAACCAATCAACTGCAAGGCCAGTCCCTGCAGGGAGCACCCAGCACTCAGAGTGAAAAGCAATCTAGTTGCTTGTGGTCCATAACTCTCCAGAAAGGAGAAGGTCTTCCCTCTCTGGGTCAAAGGGTAACCAAGAACCATAAATCCTCTCTCAAGTGAGAGTCATCCTGTCATGAGTTTGCATGAAAGCAGATCCTATACATGGGATCTACAACTTCTAGTAGGGATCAATCTTGCAGGCTAACACTTAGGAGAGCTGGATTTAACCTTAAGTAAATTTAGTGGGTTTTGCCCTATTCCCCACTCCTAACTAGATTACCACCACATCTTCTCACCTTTCATCTGCTGGGGACATTTAAGATGCAAGTTTTCCAGGAAAGGGATCTTTCTAGGTGTTTATGCAGCACCCACCATAAGGTAACCTGCTCTTAGCTGGAGCCTGTAGCACAAGGGCAGGCAAAGTCTGTACCTGTGGATCGGATTGGGCCTGCAGCAGTCTGTTTCCCAGCAGCCCCTGCCCACATTGCTGCAGCCAGTTTCCAGCAGTGCTGTGACAGTGGGGGGCTGGATGGGGAGCTGCTCTGGGGCTGGGATCTTGCAGCAGTGACAGCATGTTCTGGAGCCAGGGTAGAGCTGCCATCTGCTGCTCGCATGCCCTGGGCAGGGACATGCGGGCAGCAGATCCCAGCTCTGGACCACACTGTCTCCACTGCAAGATCCCAGCCCCAGCCACATGGTAGTTCCCCACCTAGCCGTGCACCCTCCCAGCACTGCTGAGGCCAGTCTCCATGGAAACCCTGGGCCCTTGCTGTCACAGCACCGCCACTGCTGGGATCTCCATGGAAACCAGCCACAAGTGACACTGACAGAGGAGCTGCTGGGAAATGGAGTCCGGCCACTGGCCAGATTGCCATTTTGCCCATCCCTGTTCTAGCAGCTACTGTAATGCAAATTGACTTGGCACAAACTCCAGCCTTGTTACTGAAATACAGTACTTTCCTTAGATACAGAGTGACCATATGTCCACATTTCACTAGGACACTCCCAGATTTTGAAGGCCTGTTCTAGCCAGCTGGTGAAAATTTAAACGAGAATCATGGGTATGGGGCAGGGAGGCAGAGGCATGAGCTGTGAAACAAGAAGCCCTAGCAGACAGCAAAACTCTCCTAAAATAGGTTAGCTTGATTAATGGAATGACCATAAAGAGGGGAGATGATTAACACCTGTGGAGTAAAGAACAACAGGTCACTAATGGGCTACTGACTCCCTTAGCTGTCTAAATAATAATACAAGAGCTGCACCATGCTGCCCTGCCCCCTTCTTTGCCTGCAGCAGCACAGCTGATTTGAGTGGCAGGGTAGAGGGGTCAGTGTCCGGGACTTTACATTGTCCCATACAGTTACCCTACTTAAACGGCAGCTCTTGAAGCAAAAGTTTACAAGGCCAGTGTTGTTGATTACACCCTGGCATTATATCAGTCAGAGCCATTTCTCCTCAAGGGAAAAGTTTTCAATAATCACACCTAGGATTAAACTCATTGGCTATGATACTACCACTGCACAAAGCATGAATTTCGCTCATAAGCCACTGATACTCCCCCCTCCCCCCCCCGTTAGTCATGTTCTTACCCCATTAAAACTATACCTTTTTCACTCACCTGTGCTCCTGTTAAGGTACGGGCTGAACGTAAATCCTCATCTGGTCCCTTATCTGGAAAAGTTGCGTGGAAGATCTCTCCTGTTTTAACATTCACAGCTGGGGGGAGAGCAGTTATCAGTTACCAATGACTTATATCCATCTACCCACACACACTTCCAAACAAGCAAAACCAAGACACAATAACCAGCAAACTTCAGGGCCAAATCAAGCAACTTATGTCAAAGGCATTGATAAAGAAATGTTGTATTTAGCCCCTAGTTTGCTCTATTTTCACAATGCTGCCTAGGGAGGTTTCTAATCTTCCAGAGGAAAGTTTAAAGCAGTAGATCTCAACATTTTTAGACCCGAGAAAAAATGCTCTTAGTTTTCACTTATTTTTTTTTTTACTACAGGAGCAATTCTTCTGTTACAAAGAGCTCAGAAAGACCACAACAGGTCAGCATGGTTTTAACACTATGGATTCTTATGTGAAGCCTCTGGGTCCATTTTGTGAATCAAATTTGCACATCAACCTGTGCTAACATGCATCACCCCTGAAAGGGTCTCAAAGCACCCTGCTTAAGAATCACTTTTTTAAAGGATACTGCTTATTTGAAAATAAGACCCCACCAAGTTTTGTTCCAATGATGCTGCACTGTTGGTAGATAAGAGAGGAACAGAAAAATTAACTAAGCACAGTGGAAAGAAGTTTGGTTTCTAGACAGACTAAGGAACAGGTGCCACCACAGAACAGCTCCTTTGCACTCTATTGCCTGCCTATTAAAGAAGGTGAAGAAAGCCAGGGGCAATGAGACGCATGCATTTCTGGAATGCCAGGAGCATCTCCCCAACAGCAGAACTACTGCTGTCAAGTAGAGCCAGGCTCCAAGTCCTACTACCAGCAGTGCTGTCCTAACAAGTTGTATTAAATCCTGTGCTTTATGGTATTACTTGCATTAGCAAACTTTGGGAGAATAGCACATTTACTAGAAAATCAGAAATACAGTCAGGGCCCAAGTTGTGCTATACTCACCAATTCCATACACGATTGGGAAATGATTGTCCTTCTCCTCCCTGTCATTTAATTCTATTACAAAGAGAACAGACAGGATGTTCATCTTAGCAGCCATCCAGCAGGATATTCATTTATTTTCAAGCAGCATTAATGTAGTCTTACTCAGGGAGAGGCCCATGCATTGCAAAGGGAAAGAGAGAGGCCCAAGCATTGCAAACACAGTGTGTGGACAATGTAGAACCAACTTATAACATACTATTATCACATGAACTAGATCCATGCCCTAAGAAGGTGAAAACTGAATCAGCCCTTCAGGACTAAAGGGCCCTGGGGAAGGGCATCATGGGGGAGAGCTCCTGTGCTGGGCTGTGGTTGGCTCTGCCCAAAGTCCCTAACCCCTTAACTTCACGAGCAAGAAATTTCTAAGGGTGCGCTGATAAAGAATGTTTGGGCCGATACCAATGGCTGATTATTAACGACCCATATTGGCCGATACTGATATGATTGGTGATGTTCCTCAAGATCAAGACGCTCCCATATTGTTTTAGGGCTTGAACAGCTTCTTATGAGTAGAAAAATATTAAGTCTCTTACCTGTCACGCAGTAAGTCACTAAATGGACATCATCTTGCTGGAGGTCAAAAGCTCCTACAGCAACAACAGCAACAGCAGGGTATAAAACTGCTTCATGTCAAAGCAGATACTGTACTTAGATTAGGGGGTAGGTCAGCATTATGTACTATAAATTAGATGGGCAACCCAGTCTGACAGCAGAAAAAATGTCTAGTCCACTGTTCCTGGCATAGATAATCAATCAGCATGGGGTTTTTTTTGTTTGTTTTTACAGGGATGGCTCGATATTTTCTTCTTATGAAATAAAGCCTTAGCTAGTGCACCTTGCATGCAACTGTCTGCTAGCAAGGATCAAAACTTATTTGTTGAATGAGAAAGACTTTTATCAACATTTTATGCCTTTCTCTAGCATTGTAGGATCTCTGGCTTTCTTTACTATACAGTCAGCAGAACTCACTGTTTAACTGTCCTTTTTACTTTCAATGCAAGCAAAAGCCATTTTTTCTCCTCTCTGAAGAACATATAGTCAGAGCATAGGTTTCGAAAATTCCTTCGCCAAACAAGAAGGCTCTCTCTTTTGGGCTATTAGCCCACAGTCAAATCCTCCAGCCTCCACACACACACCAATAAGGAAGGAGGACTCATTAGCTGAGTGGCAGAGATGCCTCTCAGAATACTTCCTCTGCCAACCCCAACCCCCTTTAGACAACCTTTGCTGGTCCTTGTCTAATCACAAAGTGTGTCCAACTCCTACTGGTTTCAACCAGGACCAAGGGCCCCCCAAAATTCACTGAAGGTGCTCAGCTTCTTCAGGTTAAAGCACTTGGGGCCAGGATATGCGTTTCTGGTTTATCTGAGTGGCATGTACACTTCTGATGCTACAGGCATAAAGGTACATAACACCTTTCATGGGAGGATTTCAAGACACTGATTAAATATCACACCCCTTCCCCCATAAGATGGATACTATCAATTTTATACATGAATAAAACTTAGAAACAAGACAGATAAGACACTTAACCAAGATTATGTAACCTGCCAGTAGCAGAGGCAGGAATAAATCCACCCATCTTGTTTCTTAATATCCTGCTCCAACAGACAAGCCAAGAGCAAATCGCTATTTAAAAAGTCCACATCCTCCATCCTGTACATCACACAGATATAAATCTCACAATCCCATGCCATACTTTAAGTTCTCAGATGGAGAAAAACAGTGATTCCAGATTTCTTTCTGTTTCATGATGGGAGATTCAGATCACACACAAAATTTGCCCCAATCTAGTCAGAACTCTAGGTTTTGGACATGAGAGTGGAAAAAATGTGAACTTACTAAGAAGCTGATTAGTAAGTTTTTGTGATAAATGCCTATCATCATTGAAACCTCCAACTAGGTGCACTTCCAGCCTAACAAAGATGGAACAACAGGAAACAGCAATTAAAAAAAAAAAAAAAGACATCCCAAAGTGAAAAGCTTTACATTATAATCCCCAGCCCACAATGTAAATGATCATTAGAAAAGGCTCCTTTGTTTATCAAATGCTCCAGTTGTTTGCTTATTAGCTCATGGCTCCATGCTCTAGACATAATAGGGAATATTATGCTCATAATATTACTATATTGTGAGCAGCACAAACCATGGCACTGAGTACACATAGCCCTTAGTTTAATGGTATTTAGAAGCACTCACGCCCTTAAATCAAAAACTGGGACAAAGGTCAACGAAATACAAAGTAGCCTCACTCCAGTGACTTGGCCACCACTACCTTGGATCATAAGGCAGGGCTCTCCTCTGGGAAGTGTCTGTAAATACAATCCACTTACTCAGGGGTCAACAGCCTACAGCCCAGATCTGGCCCGCAAAAAGATTAGATCCAATACAGGGGATCGGTGGCACACACATATGCTATGCTGTGCCACCCATGCCCACCTCAGCCCTCCCTGCTGCTCACTGACACCTGTGCTACCCTCTCCCTTCTCCATTGCCCCTGGGGACAGGGATAAGCAGCTAGGGTAAGTATCCGCAGCTCACGCCCTTCAGGGGGTGGAGATTTGCAGCCCACAGCCACATTTTATTCAGGAGGTCTGCCCCCAGGGTGAAGTTTTCAAAGATGACTAGTCACCTTTGTCAGTTCTGAGTGCTCAACTTCACATGAAGGGGCCCAATTTTCAGAGTGCTGAAGATTTACCATATGAAAAGCATCCCCTTCAAAAGGAGTTGACTTGCGAAAGTTCATCATCTGCCAACTAAGCGGTTTTTACTTCTATTAGGTACATACAGGCAAACAGCCAAAAAGGATAGTGCTGTATAGTTTTCTGTCTCCCATATCATCAACTAAGAAAGACTGTGAGAGCCAGAAAAGTCCTACATAAATCCTCAAATCTCCGTTTAGGACAAGGAAGGAAAAACTGCAAAACAAAATGCGATTTATAAAACTAAGCACATTTGAGACAAAAGTCACCAGAAGACAATAAACATGGGACTACACAGTGATGTTTTTACAAAGAGACTATTTGCAAGCTCTATATCAAATCACTGCTAGAAGGAAATCTAAAACAATGAATTAATCTATACATAAAAAAATTCACGGTTCTCAGCAAGTTTAGAAAAGGGAAAGTTATTAGCTGTATTATGTCATTAGGCACACAAATATCAGGAAACTGCAGAAACAGCTTCTTACTGAGATGTTTACTTGCTCATATTGGGCAAGCAGTTACCTTCATCTGAGTCCCTAATGAGCACACTTAGAATTTCCCACCTGAAAGACTGTAGCAACCTGGGGAAATGTTGCACACAAGAAACAGAGCAGAGCTGACCTTCCACATTCTGCGTTGCTAGAAAGAGACTTTACTGAACTCATGATCAGCAACACCTCAGCTTCTGTGTCTGATCCATCAAAGTGCGTCAAGCAGGTAGCCCCGCTGCCTGAAAGGCAGAAAATGAGAAAACGTTCACCTGACCGCAGATCTCACATCATGCAAAGCACCATTAACACCACCACCGTTGCTTTGTTATTCTTTGTATCAGTGCAGTGAGAGCACGGCCATTTTACAGGAAAAAGCCACCAAAAAGGGTTAAGTGACTTCTCTCAAATCACACAAATGAACCTGCAGAGGCACGAGGAGAACCTACACTCCCTCAGTTTCCTGTAGTCACCCGTAAGTTGCTTCCTGCGTAACTTGTAGCTACAGCAAGGAATCTGAATTCCACCCCATCAATTATCAATAACCCAGCAGACTCCAGGGGTAGGATTAAAAGGTCTTGCACAGCTTTTGTTCACAGTGCTGAGGCCAACACAGGTTAGGAAGTACAACGACAATGAAACTAAGCACCCAGGGAAGCTTAAAGCATCAAACTGAAATAAAGGGCGCAGGTTATTTGAGAAACACAGGCCTCCTTTACCATACCTGTGTGCCTGAGCACCACCAAGTGGCAGGTCGTCGCATCGTCGGATCCAAGAATGGAAACGGAGCCTATTTTAATGAAGAGAAAGACACTAAGATCCCGTCCTGCTTGCTGCTTCAACATCGAAGGTTGTCATCACAGCTTCGCCTACCATCTTCAGGGGTGGTCACTGCAAACTCTCTCTGCTGGACGTACAGAAGTCCTTTGGGTCCCACCGTCTGAACGGGCTGGCTTGTGAGAACTTTTGCTTTCTCCTAAAAATAAAACAGAGGCAAAAGTGACTGAAAGTGAGGCCGGCAAGGGAGGGCTCCTGGCGACCAGAAATGCTCAGCGCACTTCCCAAATGGGAACCGGCGGATCCCACATCAGCCAGAGCAGAGGGACCGCCGCGGGGGCGCAGAGGGGGACGAGGCGCCGGCGGGGAGGGCCCGGCGCCCCTGCCCGAAGCCTCCCAGCGCCGGGGGACAACAGCCGGAGCCCTGGGCGCCCCAGCGCAGCCCCCGCCCTCACCACCAGGTGCGGGTGGGCTCGGAGCAGGCCCCCCGCGGGCCGCCCCAGCTCCACGCGCCGCCCCCGCACCAGCAGCGGCATCTCGGCCCGGGCCCTGCGGGGCCGCTTCCTGCCCGGCGCGGCGCGGGGGCGGGGCGGCACCGCGCAGGACGCTGGGACTTGTAGTGCGGCCCCGGCAGCGCCCGCGGCGGACTGGCCCTGCGGGCCGCACGGCACCGCACCTCGAGATGCGGAGCCCCAGAGCTCCGCTTTCCCTTAAAAGCTCCTTTGCCTTCCCGATTTCCCGCTGTTTCCTTTTTCACAGACTCTTTTCTGCCTCGAAAATCTACTACTGTGGAGCCTCCCTTACTCACCCCCCCCAGCCCCACTTTACCTTTTGTTTCCCTAATTTCCACCCATTTACAGTCTCACTGACGTCCTGGCATACTTTTAGTTTCTCTCCTTCCTTGGAGTCTCAGACCAGCGGAGACTCCCCTGCCTGGAGGAGGGTGTTTGCTCCCCAAAGCTTGCCAAGAACCATCAGTGACGTGCAGGCGGGTGCACATGCACCCCTGGGACTCAGATGCACCCCTGCAAAAAGCGCCCACAAAGCTGCAGGGGCGCCTGCGGGCGGTCACCGCTCACCACCCCCTCGTTGCATTGCCACATGTGCGGTCGCCGTGCCCCCAGCCTCCAGGGGCACAGTCGTTCGTGCTATGAACTTTGTTCCAACTGCTCAGTTGCTCTACTAAAAGAGATCAGATTTACCCAGAGAGCCCGGCCTGACCATGTCCTTAGACGAACACGGCTGCAACCAAAACCCCAGTCCACACACACGCTGCTTGAGGGACTGGCCCCGCGCCAGGCAGGGGGGAAAATTTAAGATGGGCACAAAAAACCCTCTCCCTTCCCTCCTCTCCATACCTTTCTCCAGCTCAGTGAAACTCCACCGGCTTTATTAGTCAAGTGCTGCTTTCTTCTTGTGTTGTGGCTGTGAGACAGCATTTTTTCCCCTTAGGAAAGGCGGAGCTGTGGCGCTCTACGTCCAGGAGGAATACACATCCTCAGCAGGTAGCACAGAGGCAGGGGGCCACACGGAAGTGCTCCGGGTTAGAGTACAAGGCAGTCGAGGGGAGAGAGACGTAACGGTGGGAGTCTACTCCAGACCACCCAGCCAAGGGGAGAGCTAGACCAGGAATTCTTAAGTCAGCTCCCGGAGGTAGTTAGGTCAAAGGATATGGTCATCATGGGGGCCTGAACTTTCCAGACATCTGCTGGGAAGAGCAGTCAGCCAGGTCTCACGTAGGTTCCTAGCCCAAATGCAGGACCTCCATCTAACTTCGGAGGTGCACAGCCCCACCAGGGGAGATGCCTTGGTGAGGGGGCTGCGGGTGCTCGACCACCTGGGCAACGGTGGTCATCGCCTGCTGGAATTCACCATCCAGTGCAAGGTGGCAAAGGCCTGCAGCAAGGCAGCAGCCCTGGATTTCAGGAGGGCGGACTTCAGCAACCTAAGGAGAATAGTTGGGGAAGCGCTGAGGTCCCGGAGGGGGGGAGGGGAGCCAGGTATCCAAGAAGTGGTCACTCCTTAAGGAGACAATCCTCCAAGCCCAAAGCGAGGTAATCCCAACATGAATCAAAGGGAGCAGGAGGGCACACAAGCCCCCATGGCTCACCAAAAGCATCTGGGAATGTCTCCTAGCTAAAAGGGAGGCGTACACCCAATGGAAGGGAGGAGCCATCACCAGGGAGGACTATACCTTGGTTGCTCGGGGCTGCAGGGGGGCAGTCAGGGAGGCCAAGGCGGAGATGGGACTGGGACTAGCTTCCCGGACCAAGGACAACAGGAAGTCCTTTTTTAAATGCATAGGGGGCAAAAAAAAAGGTACTGGGTAACATGGGGCCCCTGCAGGACACGCTAGGAAATCTGGTCGTCACACCAGATGACAAAGGTAACCTATTTAACGACTTCTTTGCCTCCATTTTCCTGAGCAGGGACCAGATCAGCCCCTGCACTGGGCCCCCCTCAGGCCCCAGGGGAGGCGCACTTAGGCCAAGGGTCAGGGGGGATCTAGTCAGGG
>NW_017728923.1:18925965-18954357 GCF_001723895.1 Crocodylus porosus | reverse complement strand
TTTGACCCCAGTACTCTTTCCTGCCATGGCAGGGGGTTGGACTTGATGATCTGCTCAGGTCCCTTCCACCCCTGCTAACTATGAAACTATGAAAAGTAGCTACGTGACTTAAACATCTAGTACTTAACTAGGGCTCACTTTTTAGTATTACAACATGTATGTTGTCTTCTAGAGGCCCGAAGTCCACGTGTCAGAGAGCTTTCTAGACTAGGGGTTGGCAACCTGTAGTTCATGAGCGGCATCCAGCCTGCAGGCCGTGTCCAGCCCTCAAGAGACTTTGGATCTGGCCCATGTGGCCATGGCTTCAATGACAGCTGGCCACAGGAGGCTCCCTGGATTGCCAGGGGCTGCCCTGCCACACTGCAGCTAAGCAGCTTTGTTTGGGAGGGGGCAGGGTTGCCTCTCCCTGCTGCAGCTGAGTGAGCGGGGAAAGACCAGTGGCTGCCCTAATGCCCAAGTGTAACAGGGAACCCCAACCCCTGTAACTAGGTGGGTTTGAGTGGGAAAAGGGCCAGGGATCAGGCAGCTAGTGAGGCAATTAGCTGCACCTGGTACTGGGGAAACAGACAAAAGGTTGAATGCAGTGGCCAGAAGGGGGCTGGGTCCCTGAGCTGCCAGGCAAGGAGCTCCTGTGTAAATTGGCTGCAGGAGGTGGGCTGGTCTGTACCCAGGCAGAGCTAGAAAGCTGTGAAGAATGAGCCAAGGTAAATGCCTAGGCTGCAGGGAAGTATTAACCCAGCGTTGTGTGGAGTTTGTTTTACAGTCATGGCATTGGCATTTAGGTTTTGGCTAGATCTGCTGGTGGGAGCCATAGACAGGGGTGCTGGAGGCCGTTTCTCTGCAATAAGCACCAGAGGTCAGGCTGAGAGACAGGGAAAGGAAGGGGCATGGGGACCATTAAGGTGCAAGGGGCCCTAGGAAAGGGGATTGCTGCTTGGGTGAGGCTAAACCCCAGAGGGTGAGGTCTTGAACACATAGGCCCAGGTGAAGGGTGTGGCCAGACAGAAAGAGGGGGCTGAAGCTGGGACTGCCAAGACACTGACAAGTGCCACAAAAACCTACAGGGTGTGTCCCCCTCAAAGGGGAAGTATCATGATGAGGCAAAAAGGCCCCACGTATGGCCAGAATAGTTCCCCCCCCCCCCCGACTACAGACACTCAAGTATCACACCCTCCACCCTACTCCCATTTATGTACATAAATAACCTCAAAGGTGTGGCAGGAAAGTGCTGGGAGAAGAGGAGGAACTGGCACATGGGGCATACCTGGACCACATGTAATATATTAACGGTTAGCTAAAAGACTGAAGTATTATATGTTGGAAGTTGTACATTGTTTGCTTCTCAAAAGGTGGGGCTTATAATGTTAAGGGCACTGGTATCACATGGAATAAAATATATATACAAATATGCACTTTGTGGCACTCTGGAAATCACTCTTCCCTTTGTTGCAAGGATACTTTCATGTTAGGAGGGAAGACAAGTTATTTCAGATGCAAACTTTTTATTACTCCAAGAATGATGGCATAAAGAATAAAATATTTTTGAAGAACTGCACAGACAAAACTTAAGGAAAAAAATGGTCATCAAGTGACAGGAGCACATGGACTTTACTAGACTGTTCCCAAACCTCTCTCATAGAAAATGTCCCATTAATTGTGTCCCAGTCTTTCAAAAGGAAATTGCCAGAATTGGGCACTCCTGAAACCCCCAATTCCTACAGCATGTTTTTTTTCTACTATGTATACTTCTACACAGTCCAGTCTGTCTTGTACATACATTAATTCAATTATGTACAAATATATGGTTTGTAAGTATCTGGGTGTATCAAGACGTGTTTCCATTCCCATCCCATCTATGGAATCTTGAAAGTCTAGCAACAAGTCTAAATAAAAAAAAAAAAAAGTACAAAACCCAGGCCAGTGCAGTTGCAGCAACCTAAAGACAAGAATCTGGACCAAAATAATTAATTATTTTGAGTTCCCAGAACAACATATTCTCATGTGTCAAGAAACATGGTCATCTAATTGAAATGCTAGGCAGTTTTTCCAGAAATCATCCACGTTTATTTGAGCCTCTTGACTCAAAGCCAAACAATTATGTAACAGAAAACAGTTATGCTGAAGTAAGGCAAATCTCTGCTATGATGCAGGAGGAAAGGAGGAATCATATCACTTCTCTTCTGAGGTTTTCCAGTTTCAAGTTTTACATTTTAAAATCACACTCCAAAAAACAGGACTTGCACAGTGCTTTTCAACTCAACTCTAGAGCTCAATACTCTACACAACACTTCTACAGAACAACCATCTGTAGGTCAAACAAGCAGACATTAAGCTTTTCTCTTTGTTACTTATGCATGATGATGGTTTGAGGTGGTAAATTTTATTTTATTTTTTTTTAATGAGGAAATTCAGAAGGGGGAGACTTTGTTCCAACTAAATCTTTTTCAGTGATAATACCCAGCATTTGCAAAGCACTTCCTACCATCAAAATACGTTACCAGCTACTTCCATCAACTGACAGAAGCAGCTAAGGTAGAGAAGCAAAGCAACTCATGAAAGGGAGTCACTGTTTTGCTGAATTTAGAGTTTAGTCCATGGTTTTTATCTTGGGCTCAGACAAAGAGAAGGGGAAAAGGGGAACAGAAAACTTACAGACCCATCAAAACACAATATAAACATCAGAAGCAAAATCCTGGGCCTAGTGAAGTCGTTGGGAAAAGAAGCCAAGACTTCCTTTTAAAGATATAGATATATATATTAGAAGTGAAAAAATACACACAAGCTTTTTAAAGTCAAGGGAAAATGCCTAAATTATATAAAAATCTATTTCAATATGAAATGTGTAAAATATTGCACATTTTATTCTCTAGTCTCTTCTGGCAACATATGAAATTATCAGAACTCATCTTAGTAGAAACAACAGTTAAAAAGCCAAGTTAGCTTTCCTCCCTGTTTAATACAGTTCAAAGAAAAAAAAATGAAAAAAACCCCTTGAGTTTGTAAAAAGACAGAACAGATTTCCCGATTGAAAATGCACGTAGCTTTTGCCTCTCAACTTGCAGTTTCAGTCAGAGGTGCTGCTGTACATATGTTCCTGGTGGGGGGGTTCCTAGGCTGCTTGGTGGACTCAGAATATTTGAGTCATACGAACTTGGAGTAATTCCAAGCATGCCATCATTCTGAGGAGTCTCTCCTTTCAAGAAGTCATCATCTTCGTCTTCAGTTGTATTCTGCACAAAGAAGAGGCCAAATGAGAAGAGGGAGGCACTACAATGACTTGTCATTTTCGCTCCTGAGTTAAATAAATACTTAGCAGAAAGAGTAATCAGAACTTCAAAGCAGCTTTACTAGGGGAGTATTAGTGCTATAAAGAAGGATGTCAAACTCACTCCTGCCCCAGGCCAAATCCACAGGGCCAGCAGCACCTGCGGCAGGTCAGAGTTGAGGCAATGTTGCAGGTCCACAGGTCCGAGGGTGGCCAGTGGCACAGGCTGGCACTCAGTCAGCAATGCAGATCTAGAGGCCTGCCAAAAGGTCCACAACTGTCAGGGTCTAGAAAGCCCAAATTCTGCACCCTCCAGCTTCCAGTAGCCCACCAGGCTACCAGTGGATCAGATGAAACAATTCCATGGGGCAAATGTCAAAGCAGCTAATATAAAAACGTTAACCAAATCTGAACCTGTATATTTTGACAATAAATTACCTTTTTAATGGGTTTTGTAAGGTCCTGGAGATCTTCAGCACTCAGTTCTTCCCAAATCTGATAAAGAGGATCAATATTCTTCTTTGACCTGAAAACAATACAGATGCTTAATAGACTTGAACCCAAGTAATTGTGAATTAAGCACTTCAGTTTATACATTTCTCTAGTGCGTGTCAATGGATTATACACTTCACAGATATATCTCTGTAAGGTAGGCTAATCTATCTCCATTTTACAGATGGGTAAGAAGTTACACAGAGAAGATCAAATGGTTTGGCTTGAAAGCAGAGCATGAGAGAGATTCAGGCACTAAATCCACTACTCACAATGATGTATTTTAACCAAGTAGCTAGTAATCCCTTGGGCAAGTACAATCCTCTTCTAATTTATAACCCGCAGGCTTCTTCACACCAGTTTTACTCTTTGGAACAAGGTCTCACTGCAGCCCTTCTTGCGCCTTGAAAACTGTTCTTCTCACAAGAGCTACCAAGCTCATTCTCTTCATGTATTAAAGCAGCCAACATGCATAATGCCAAGCGTATAAACATTCTTGATAAATAAGGCTGAAAAGAGACCATTCACATCTAAGAGGAAAACAAGCCAAATCCCATCTTGCACAAGAAAGTATAAGAAACCATCCACTGGATCACAATACAATGCTTCGTTGTTGCAATCTTGCAAATTAAATAGGGGTAGCTAAAGAAGTCTTACCTAATCTAACCTCCTACTGAAGCCAGACGGATGGGAAGGTGGACCTGACATTCTACACCCTACAGTGTAGACAGACTTCAGGTTTCAAGCTTTTGGCAGTGCTAAATCTAAAAACGTCTTAAGTCACATTCTGTACTTCCACATAATACAACAATCGGGTGCTTAAAGAACCAGAAAGACAAATATAATTCAGGAAATCTTGAACAGTGCCTTAAAGTATGAGTTTTCTGTAAGGCAGAAATTAGTATAGATTTCAAATACAAACCTTTTGAGAATGTAAGGATCAAAAGGAAAAAAACTATCAAGTGGATTAGTGCAAGCCTGTACAGAATCACCACCATTGCTGCTTCTAACAACCGGTAAAAATTGCCTGTTGTTCCTCTCAATTATGGTGTAGCAGAACACCAACTGGTACTTCCTTAAAATAAAAAAGCAAACAAACAAAATGAAGCAGTGAATGGTTACACTTACCAACTACATGGAAAGCAAATCATTTCACAAGATACTAAAACTGATCAAGGTTTATTTCACTAATATCAAAGTTGTAGCTCAAACTTCCCTTTTCAGTTTGATGACCAACAACAAGTCTTAAACACAATCAGAATACATTTGAGCTCACAGTCTCCTCTTTAATCCCCAACAGAACCAATGACTGCAATTTGTACCATCATAAAGCAATGGAGCAGTTCTTGTGAACTAGAGCATCTCACTGGATCTGACTGTGACAGGGCACCTACCATGCCTATCACTAAGAGGGGAAGAGGCTGCTTGAGAAGCAGCTTGCAGGTGTGGCAGGGGCAAATAAAGAGTCACATGACCGGGGGGGGGGGCGGGGGCTTCAAGCATATAAGTCCAGGGCCTCAGCTGGTCAGAGAGTCTAGCCTTGAGAGTCATGGAAAGAGGAGCTCCTGCGCAGAAGGGCTTCTGGGCAACACCTGAGCTGGTGGTAAGCAACTCTGGTGGTTTGTGGAAAGAAGAAAAGGGAAGTCAGAAGGTCCTAGCTGGGCCTGAAGGGAGAGAAGGCGAGGCAAATGTCAACAGGGCCAGGGAGCCTGATGGTCTCAGTGGACCCAAGATAGAGACCAAAGCCAAAGAGCAGGGCCACAGCCAAATGGTCATGAGAGCAAGGAGGGTCAGGGACCCATAGCTTGCAAGAGGTGTAAGGCAGAGTCAGCTACTCAAAGCCCAGGAGGGTTGAGTGTCAACAGGGTCAGGGAGCCTGAAGATCTTACTGGCCCAGGGGTTAGGCCAGAGATGGGCTGAAGGCCAAAGAGGGCTACAGCCAGAGACAGGTGGGGCCAGGGGAGCTTGAGTCTCAGCTGGTCTAGGAGCAGGGCCAGGGCCCAGACAGAGAGGCCAAAGCTTGGGGGTCATTGCTGGAGACCAAGGAACCCATAGGCCAGGAGGGGTGCATGTCAGCAGGAATAAGTAACATTTCATCGAAGTGTGGCAGGTGAGGAGAAGGGGAGAGTACCCAAAGAGAGAAACTAGACAAGGGCTTGAGGGGCATCACAGCCACCCCTGGAGTTGAACCCTGTTACACTGACCTCATTATGAGCTAGTTTCACTTAGCTTGAAATATGCATACTATTATAATGATGACATGATTTATTTTACACAATATGTAGCACTTGCACAAACATACAAGTTTACAAGAAAGTTAATCTTTGAACTATTAGACTATGGTCTACATACATAAAATCGACATAAACCGTAGAAAATTTAAACTGGAAAAACAGTTACCTGGTAATGGCCGCAAACAAGTTAACAACAGAAACCAAGCAAATCTTCAGGGGATTCAGTTGACACATGACGATGCGTTCAAAATTTAAGTTCTGCAGGTATGCCAAACCTTCAAAATGAGAATTATTTGCAAATAAGTACACAAGAGTTTCAGACACTGCTTTCCCAGATTCTTAGCTAGTGGTTCTCAATTTGAGGCCAATCCTCAAGGTTGTTCATTGGTCACCATATACCCATATTCAATTTTTCATTGAAAATTATTTTTCATGGCTTTTTATTCCAAGAATAGAGCTGGACCAGACTGTAGCTTACACTGAAGCAGCAGACTACTCTATGCTTAGGCACAGAGGGCATTCCTAATGCCAGGAGCATTGGAGCATACACTAGGGATACTCTAGTCACATGCCCTGCACCAGAGCTGAGGTAAAGGGACAGAACCACTGTAAATGATAATTGATATACCACGAAGGGACACCTCTATCAGATTAAATGCTGGTCAGCTAAAGGCACTCAATAGTGGGGCTGTGAGTCTGGCCCACAGACTTTATCTGCTTTGTCTTGACTGGCTAAAGAACAAGCTGCCCTGATGTCACGTTCCAATAAAAATCCATAAGATCTTAGTTTGTTTAAAATGGAGTAAGGTAAGCATCTCAGAAGCCACTTGACTGAACCAATTATTATTTAAATCATCCAACACTTCCAAAGGTTGCAAATGAAATGCGTTTACATTTTCCATTGCTGTCTCTTCTAACACACTCACCTTTCCTTAAGTTGCCATCTAAAAGCTGCCTATGGCGGAAAATGAAAGTATAGAAGACAGCTTGGCAAGTGGAGTAAAACGGTCCATGTAGAGCCACATCACAGTAAGCATTTGTCCCTGCATCCTGACTATCAATATATCTGTGCAGCCAATTAACCAACAGGTCCAGGCATGCTTTCACTGTGCTACAAGGGAATATATTGAAAAAAAAAAAAAAAAGGAGAAAATCAGTCTGGTAGGTGTCAAAGATAAAACACGAATATTTAAGACCTCAGTGTGCACAGTACATACAAATGCAAGTATGGAAACAGTTTTAAAATTAGATTCCATTGCCAGGGTCTTGCTCCATGGCCTTTGATAACCTCACCTTAAGTCTCAACAGATATTTCATAAACAAAGTGCTTGGAAAACTTCAAGAGAATCCCACAGGGAGTAAGAACATAGACAAGAAGAGTAAGAACATAACTCAGATATGGATCACTGGCAAAGTGGCGGACAGGGAGAAAATGGGGCTTAGTACCATTCTGCACTTTCCTCCAGCAGACACCAAACTGTTTGCTTTAAACAAATGATATTTAAATGATCTAGCGAAACTACTTACACAGTTGGAATAAACGTAGCCCTTGCCAAGAAGCTGCCAATATAATTTCCAGCTGTTTGTCTGATCACTGCAGGATTATTTGGATCCTGCAGTATCTTCCAAAGATGGTCTAAGAATGCTTCTGCAAACCCCTGCAAACAAGACAAGGTACATGCAATCCATTAATCCCAAGGCTAATACCATCTCTAAACAGACACCCAGTGCTGAAGCCAACTGTTTACAGATAGCCAACAGAAACTCACTTATCAGGATAAAAAAAAAAAGCTTCCAGAACCAAAAAAATGCCTGTAATTAATCATAATGACAGAGAACAAGTACCATTGAACTGAGCCCCTGTAGGCGTTGCATATTCCTCTTATTATGCTTTAAAGAAGTTCTGTACTTTGTTAAATGCAGGAAATATATTGGCAGACCCAGTGGGTTTTTTTGCTTAAGAAACTAAAGGCAAGCTGTAGAAGAAAAGGGTGAACGCAACAAAGATCCTGGCCTAAATAAAAGGGGTAATACATATACCAGCTCCAAGTCATTTTTAAGCCATGTAAGAAAAGCCATAATACACTGTTCCGCAGACTCCAGGCTCCAGCTGATTTAAAAGTTCCAATCACTTGTGATAGAACTGAATAAGCAACCTATAGTGGAGAGGTTATGCAGCAGGACGGCCCCTAGGGGTGCTGTGACCTCCCCTAGTGCCCTTGCCTACCGTGCCAACCTGGGCTTTGAATGCACCCTCTATCTCGTCCGCCACATCTTTGATCTTAGTATAGGTTCAATTAGGGAGGCTGCCTTCCTGCCCTTCTTGGCACGGGGCCAGTCTTACTATACCGGGCCTTTGGTTCGAGTCCCTGTGCTGGTCCTCTCCCAGGGCCAACTCGATACACGCGCGCCCTCCTGGGATGGCTCTCTGATTGCGCCCCTTCTCGCCCAGCCCGGACTTCCCAATGGGCTTATTCCCCTCTCGGGGCTTCATATCTCACAGGCAGTGCCCCACCCAGGCCTGCCTCCCTTATGTTCCGCAGCCACCCGCGTACTGGCCTGCACCCCGCGTGCCCCGCCCGCACTCGAGGCTGTGGTCACGCCTCTCGAGCTCCGTGCCCGCACTCGGGCCTGTAATCGCGCCTCTTGCGCTCCGCTGCCCCGCCCTGGGGCCTGTAATCACACCTCTCGTGCTCGTCACCTGCACTGGGCCTTCTATGCCCCCGCTGGGGCCCTTGCTCGCACTCCTTGCGCTCGCTGCCCACACTCGGGCCTTCTATGCCCTCACTGGGCCCTTGCTCGCCGCTCGCTGCCCACACTCAGGCCTCCTATGCCTGCACATGGGCCTGTGGTCACGCCTCTTGCACTCCCTGCCCGCACTCGGGCCTGTGTATGCCCGACTCAGGCCTACGCCCCGCTGGGGCTCCTCCCAATTGGGACTTCCAATTGGGGCCTGTCCCGGTAGTGCCCATGCTGGGCTGGGGTCGGGACCCCCCCACTGCTTCGACCCACCTTCCTAGGCCCGCGCCCTACTGGACTCTCCTGAAGTCACCCCAATGGGCTGGGGTCGGGACAACCCCACAATGCGGCACCCTCTGTGGTGCCAGCAACTCCCCCACCTTACTGGGGAGCTCCTGCTGAGGCCTCCTCCACCCCTACAGCCTCGCCTGGTCCTCCGGTGGCTGCCAGAGGGGAACTGTCTCTGGCCTCAGCCTTCCCTCCTTATGAAGGGCAAGCCTCACCCCCTGGCAGTCAGCTGATCTAATCAGCTCCCATAACAACTGCCACCTGCTGCCTTAATAAGTGGCAGCTAAGCCATTTTCTATCTTCAGTAGCAGGCATCCTAGTGCCCTGCTACAGGTTAATAATAAGGAATGTGGAAAGAGAGAAAGAAACTAAAGAGACGTATGCTAATGCCCCTTTCCATTCCCTAGATATGGAGTGGAATTAGGATTTCAGGTGAATCAATGTAACTTGACAACTCCTTAAGCTAAAAAAGGGGAAAAGGTCTAAAATACCATAGAAGAACTACATTCTATAAAGCCTATGCTGTTACTCACCAATTTAAAACTGCAGATATAAAACATGAAGTACTGTACATGACACAAAGCATGGGTTGGTAAAATGAGTTTGTCAAAGATGGTAATTAGATCCCGATATAAGCCTTTTGTATTGCTGATATCAAGTGTGCCTGTAAGACAAAAAAAAAAAAAAAAAAAAAGATTCCAGTGGCTCTTTGCTCTTCCCCAGAATTGCAACGTGTACTTAAAGAAATGCTGCCAAGCAGATCAGTCTCCAAACATAAGGAGATCTAAAGACATAATATCACAGAAATACTTCCTGATATTTGAGCTGCAAAAGTTTTTTTTGTATCTATGTATATATTTGCCAGTGCCAAAAAACATGAAAACATTACAATACTATGTCACTGAAGTGAAAAAGTGAATAGGTAACTTAATGTTATCAGAACATGGGAGGAAAGGGGGAAAAAAAAAAAAATCAGAGAGTAAATCTGATTTGTAGACATTCTTTCTTGTTAAAAAATCTACAAGGTTTAATATCAGAAATTTAAAGTACAACTGTCCATCTACCATTGTTCCTTTAAGAGACAAAAAGTTAGAATTTTCCTTTGCATTTCAATAAAGTATTTAAATTCCAGTTTTAACTAGTGATTAGTAGGGCTGTGTGAAGCTTTGGTTGCCGATTTGATTTGGGGGAGATTCGGCCCAATTCAGTGGCCGAATTGAATCAGACCCTTTAATTTCTCCAAATTGAATCAGAACCCTCCAAATCAATTTGGAGAGATTCAGAAATATTCAACGATTTGGACATAAGACAGAGTTTTAAATGTTTTTTTCTACATACCTCGGTACCAGGTGGCCTGCGAATGCCGAGATGATGGGGCAGACGCAGCATCCCACAGGAGTATGGGAAGATCCCCAGCATACTCAGCAGCAGACCCAGAACTGGACCAGACAGCACTTCTGGTTGCACTTCCAGATCTGCCGCGGAGCACGAGTGCACGCCCCCCCGGGGAACTGGTCCCAGTCCACTTCTGGGTTTGCCACTGAGCATGTTGTGCTCCTGTGGGATGCTCCATCTGCCCCAACATAGCAGAGTTCTTGAGCTGCACCTGGTACCTCGAGGTATGTAGAAAAAGCATTTAAACCTGCGTCTATGGCCGAATTGCTGATTCTCTGAATCAGCATTGAATCTTCAGATTCGGCCAAATCAAAAAAGGACAGTGATCTGAATCAACAAACTGAATCACTGTCCCTGATTCGGGCCAAATCGAAATCTGAATTGAATACGGCCCATTTTACACACCCCTAGTGATTAGGTGGGGTTGTTTACCTTATATATACAAAATTGTAAAAAGGAATCTATCTTTCTGATTATCAAAGTGAATACTGAAGAAGCATCAAACATTAAATCTTACTTATAACTCCTCAGCAAGTTCCTGAAGCACACAACATTCACCTTAAGAAAACTTTACAGTGCTAATACAAAGCAGCTAAGGGACAATATATGCCCCATATGTGTGTTCTCTCTCTCTCGCGCGCGCACACACACACACACACACACACACACACACGCACACAGAAATTAGATGAAAAACAGGAAGGATTCAAAATGACAGATTATGAGAGATTTCTCACTCTTGGTTGTTCATGCCATTCTGGCAAAAAGAGGCTGGAAAGCCAATGGATCTCCCCACAAGGAAATTCTCACTGAAAAAGAAAACAGTAGCTCCTACATTAACTCTCACATAGTGGCTGGTATAAGGGACATGTCAAGCTATGAAGTGAGTGCTAACAGGAGATACACGAGAGATGACTCGTGGAAGTGAAGTAGCACTCTCAGCTAGTGCACTAGCTTCTTGGTGACAAAGCTAGTTGCCAGGTTTTAAAATACTACAAGGCCTTCCAAGAACAGGAAGCCAAAGCTGAGCCTTTGCATCATTCTTCAACTGTGGTTATGTTAAGATGTGGGATACAGCTGAAAATCTAATCTATGTATGCTGCTGAAGAAGACTTCTACAGATGACAACCAGATTCTCATGGTCCAGTCCTGCAGTAGCAGAACTCTCCTCATGTCTACTCGGGGAGTAAGGGGGGGCAGGGAAGGAGGGAAAGGGAGGAGAAACATGTATGATCCATACTTCATTACCATTGACATAGCAGATCTCTTTTATATAAGTAAACAGAATGGTCATCAAAATATCCAAGCGTTCTGCTAGAGGATGGGCCATCACATCACTCTCACTGGAGGCACCTTGGTTTTCTTTTTCTGTTTCTTCATCCTCCTCCTGTGAGATAATGCAGCAATTAAGGATTTCTCTTGCATACTGCAAAAACCCCTAACTTTCTCTATTCCTGTCATAAAGCTTAGTATTATGGATACAATTTTAAAAAATAATCACTGTACAAATGCATACAATGATCACTGCTTTATTGACTATGGGCTTAAGCTTTGATCTCTGCATTAGAATAGATATGTATTTGGATTCATTTCTGGTGTAGACTCCTTTCCTTTAAGAACACATATTGGATATGATGAGTAAATCTCAGACACAATGAGCAGACTAACATTGCAACTGTTTTCAAATATTTACTTTTTCTACCAAGTTTCCAATATTGTACAAGCTGAACTGGACTTAATTTTTAACAGAAATAAACCACACAATGTCAGTCCACAGTTTTATTCTGAATTGTAGATTTTCTCTGGATTTTGTTTTCTTTCAACAGAAGATCAGTGTTGTTTAAATGGGAACTGACAGTGACAATACAGTACCTGGTATTTTCTCTTTCAATGCCTTATCCTAATAACATCAAGTATTATGTATGGGAAAGGAATCAGGTTTCAAAGACAAAAAGCTAGTTAAGCTCTGGGTGTTATTTACAGTTCAATGGAGAATTGTACTCTCGTTTCTGCAGAAAATTTTGACATCCGATTTAACTTCAGTTAAAAACAGAATTCCAAAATCGTCTTGGCTTTTTGCCAGTAGCGTCACAAATCCGCCTGGTTAAGAGTCAGGCAACTTGGGGAGCCAGGTATCTCTGAGAGCTAGCACTCACAAACAGCCAAGAGCCTAGAACACATGGCTAGCCATTAACAGTCCATCTAGCAGTTGCAGCAGAAATCCCACTGGATTTCTGGGAGACTTTCACTGAGATCAAACTGGACCTTCAAAATGTTGCTGATCTGCCAACACTGACATTTCCAAATGGAATATATCAACTAAATTATTCTATCTTTAGTGGTGGTGATTTGGGTGCTGTGTTTCCCCATTAAGTAATTATATTTGTACCTATTAAAATAATAAAGAAGTCAAAAAGCACAATTTAGTTGAAGCTTCAACATTTTCTGACAGTCTAGTTTCTAACATAACAATATTTTATCCCCTTAAGGCTGTGTATCATTGCCACTTAAAGTATTACAGTAAGTTTTCTTAATTTTTATTTAAAAAATTAGAAGTAGTGTCATTAAGACAGCCAACCATGTCAAAAAGTCCTTCTTCTGTGGTTTTTTCCACACTACCAGGGGCATTAGCATTTTCTTCAGCATCCTCAATATCCTGTCGTGGTGTGCTTACCTATATATAAAAATAAGAAAACAGTTTTGTTGGTATTTCTTCTTAAAACAAGTTTGGGAAAAAGTAACCACAATATTTTTTAAATATTATATTGTTGACAGTATGATTGTAGCATTTTGGGTCTAAAAAAGTGCCTTTGTTCACATTTCCATGGCACAAAGGAGTAACATCAAATACCATACATATGTAAAACTATAGTTTAGGATGGAAATTCAGCCTCATATTATAATTTAAGTGGCTCAATCTTAAACCAACAACTGACTGTATTTAATATTATGCCTCAACAAAAACTAACAGTCGCATCATAGCTGGCGTTTAAGAAATAGCAATATTTTAAAAAGTGATTCCACACTTACATCCAGCTTCAATAGTTTTTCAACTATAAGTTCCAGAATTCCAAGTCTCAGAGTTGGAAGATATACAGTAATTCGCAGCAAGTTATGCACATAATATTCCTGTAATACATTATCATGAATTGGTTTTGATTGTTAAGACAGTCTCATTTATTGTAATTTCTAGAATCCCTGAAAGGAGCAAAAACTAACTACAGAAGTACCGAACCAATAAACACAATATCTGAAGTTCTGAAGCAGAAATGGAAGTTGAATATATTACCATTCATTCTAAAGATGGCTAAAAACAAGTTAATGCATAACCCAAACCTCATCATGCTTAAGACATAGGATTTCATATTAAACCGCCCCCCTCTCTGTTTTTCCCCGCTATCCCCATCCCAACCCCAGCTGCCCTCTCAAGCTTCTAGGTCTAAGTTCCCATGGATCCTTCCCACCAGTGACTGAAATGTTTTGACTGAAATTTTCCAAAAACATTGCCTGAAGCAGGCAACCAGCAAGGAAGATTCCTATCCAATGATTAGTTTCTCAACATCAGCAACCAAAAAGAGGGCATTTGAATGAAAACTCTTAATAATTAGTAGTGCATTATATATATGTACTAATATAAATGCAGGAAGCTATAGACGAAAAATTCATCATCCTTGTTGAAATTTCCCCACAGTATTCAAATCAGGAAAGAATTTTTTGTATGCTGTGTGAGAGCTACTGCATCTGTATCGAACTCTGCAAGGAATCAATTATAAAATCTATAGTAATTTTCTAATACTTATACATTTTGAAGACAGATTCATGGCTCTTACCAGGGTACTTTCTGATTTATTAATGAAGGGGAAATTTTCCACAAGTATTGGCAGAAGAAACAACGGTGTTCTGCAATAAAGAAGATACCAAGAACTTTACCCAAAACAGAAAAAAAAGCAAGTACAAATGCTAAAATTTCACCAAGCAGCAAACTAAGCCAGCAGACAATGTATACAGGCAGCAGTATGGAGACTTCTTCGCAGGCAACACCAGGCATCATAGGGCCCAGTTTTCCTTTGATTCAGTATATCCCATGGTTTGATTTGTTCGAGAATTAATGGGATTGTAACTATTGATGCTTAGAAATTATTCAAATTTTAGAGTCAAATGGATGCATTATTCCAAAGTTGTTATATTACAAAGAAGCCTCATGTTAAATGCTAGTATTGCTCACCCAGTTAGCTTAAAGTTTGTCAGTTGGTAAGACCTATGTATTAATTAAAGGGCAAACAAAACACTGTGGGATGCTATACTTACAAAGGCACATATCTTGCTACCGTTTGCAGTGCTCTGTGACATGCTTTAAAGTTTCCAGAAAGGTCTATGAAAAGAGAAATTAATTACAATTAATTACCTTAATCAAGTTAGTGTAAGTACTTTCTACTAACCATCCATTTTTAGTTCACCTAGGAAATTACATTTGCCAAAGTTATTTATCTGAGCCAAATCTCCTTATTGCCAAAAAAAGTTTAGAAGTAAATACACCGAACTACTGTCAAAACAAGGTAATACTACATTCTCCACAACACTGATTTTCAGTTATTTGAGGTATGATTAAATGCTAATGAAGTCCCACATTTTACTAGATTTTCTTAATTTTTTTAAACTACAACTTTTGTAAAATCTTGCAGGCATGAGCATCTATAAAGGTTCTTTGCTAACCTACTTCAGTCATGCAGCAAACTAAACCATTAAAACTATGGGTGCGATGATAAAAGATTTTCTTGGCCAATACCAATAGCTGACGATTAACCAACCATATCAGCTGATGTCAATCTGATAATCGATGTTTAGTAATAGTGCAAAGCACTTTAAACTACTGGCCACTGGGGAGAAGCCACTTCTGCAAAGGTGCCAGGTGCCTAGTGTCATGCTAAGGAATTAAACTGTCCCTTGCGTGGCGCCTTACCCTGCCCGTTCACAAGCCAACTTGTCCATGGCAGCCCCGGCACTCAGCCAGTAACAGCCCCTTTGTTGCTGAGTGTGCACCCTGTGACCGCTCCCTAGTGTTCCCTACCACTTCTGCTGCTTGCCAGGACCTGTTTTTTGCCACAGGTTCAGGCTGGCAGCAGGACGTGGGGACCAGACTATGCTCGCCAGGGTGCTCCAGGCACATGGCCGTAATTATCAGCTATAACCATGGGTGTCTGTTGCCTCTTGAGTCAGGGTAGGCATGTGCCCCACCCCTGACACCAGTCAGCAACTGAGGGAGGGCGGGAGGGAGGGGAGAGAAAGAGGTCCCCTAGCGGCTGATCACGTGGCCGATTTCACTCACCATAAGAGTGGCTGCGCTGGTTCCAGAACTCGAATGGCCACTTCCGAAAGCGGTGCAGATGCTTTCGCTGGCAGCCCCGCTCCCTAGCCAGCGCTCGCGGGGTGGAGCACTGGTGCTCTCGCCTGCCCACCAGCTAAGCGGGGAGTGCGGCTGGGTGCACCAGCGCTCTCAGGGGGTGCACATGCACCCCCTCTGCATCACCCCTGGCTTCAACAACCAAAAAAAGCTAAGAGTCAGTAAGCTCATTTCTCCTTTTAAATCATTGCCAATCCAACAGGCAACCAATATAATGGTACGCAACCCTAATTAAAGTGGTTTTAACTAACTGAAGGGTGGTTCCAAAGAGGTTCCCAGTAGTTGCAGATGACAGAACAAGGAGCAATGGTCTCAACTTGCAGCAAGGGAAGTTTAGGTTGGATATTAGGAAGAATTCTCTCACTAGGAGGATGGTGAAGCACTGGAATGGGTTACCTAGAGAGGTGGTGGAATCTCTGTCTTTGGAGGGTTTTAAGGCCCAGCTCAACAAAGCCCTGGCTGGAATGATGTAACTGGGGATGGTCATGATTTGAGCAGGAGGTTGGACTAGATGACCTCTTGAGGTCCCTCCCAACCCTAATTTTCTGTGATTCTAAAATATTGCTAAAAGTTGTCTTCAACCTTTATATCAATACTATTTAGTAAAGGACTTAAGATACTGAAAAAAAACCCCAAAATCTACCTGAATAAAATTAACAAATTTAATTCCTCGTCATGACACTAAAGCTTTGGAATAGAAAGTCAAATTTCCCAAGCATTCACCTCAAAGGATTTGGAAGCAGCTAGGGCCAGGTGATGATGCACTTAATTTCAATAGGAGTCATGTGCATTCAAGTACATGGGATCCTCCTACTCTTCAGTGTGCATGGCTTCATGCAGGTTTTGTACCAGTACAATTACATTACAGCAGCAATGAAAAGTTCTGCATAGAAGGAGTAATACAAATAGCAGCAAACCACACTGCTTGAGTACTCACTTTCTTCATCATCATCAGAATCTGAAAAATCCACACCATCTTCCCTTACGATTACTTGAGCTGGTAAGAAAGAGAACTATTAGTGCATAACTATAAAAAGTGTAGAGATGACAGCCACAAGTTAAAGTATCATCAGAACAATATTTTCACCAGAACTACCTGGTGAAAACCCACAATATCTACATTACATCAAAACAAGAAAAGAAGTTTTCTTCTACTCAAGAAGCCAGAAAAATTTTACACACTATATCTAGTTTTAGGCTAATTTCTTATAAAGTTTGACCTTATACATATTCTCTTACTCCAAGTTATTTTAGTAAAAAGAGTGTGAATTATCCCATTTAGAATAAAATGAATTAAAAACTTACTAGGTACAAAATGTGAGACAATCATGCGGAGGCAGGGTCTAAGATAGATACTTTGTGCTGATACCAGGTTACCCAGAAAATCTAAATATTCCTCCACCACATCCTGGCTTCTTCTCAACCATGGCAGCTTCTGCAGGCAGTTAGAATAATGATGTGAAACATACAGACATTTTGAGATTAAACATTTATTTCTATATATTATGAGTGGCTACTTACCAACAAAATGCTGACCAGCTCCTCCACGTCTTTTGTCAAGTGCACAACAGAAGCTCGGAATTCATGCAACCAGTTAATGATCTGGGCATCCTTATAAAAACAGACAATAAAGTAGAGCAACTGCATTAATATAAAAACCTTTAAAACCCAAATAAACATGAGAATTACGATTAAGGAGGCAGTTTCTACACCTGCATGTTAGGAATGTCACCCACTACTCTTCCTCCTGCACAAGGCACACCAATACCAGAGTAGAGAAAGGTGGAAATTGCAAATCCACCCATAGTTGCTGAACACAGTTCTCTTTCAAAACCCAAGATGAGTGGATTTATCACACTGAATGTAATAGCTAAGTAGGGGAACTACACGGTACTCTAGACACTCCTTGTAGACCTAAATCTAGTCCCAGTCCTCCCAGCTGTTGGGCACAAGGAACCCTTGGACGTATCACCCATCTGTTCTCTAAAAGGAGGTGACTTTGTGCTCCAACTGTCAATTGGTTGTTCCTAAAGTCCTTTCCCTGAAAGAAAAAAGCCTGACATCTTATTCCAACCATCGTCCTTAAATAGACATGGGCACACACCTGTGATCCTATTCCAACCTTCTCAAGCCTCTGCAAAACAGTTACTGCAAAAAATGGATAGATCTTGTCTCTTACTGACTTTTTGCAACTTAGTCGTATGACTAAGATGATGGCATGTAGAAAAGTAAACAAGTTAACACTTCTTCAGAGACCTGAATGAGGTCCAACAGGATTACACTTGGAATAAGCAGAACAGGATTATTCCCAAGTCTGGAGCAGGTGCTGAACTAAAAGGATAAGTTTAGAATTATCAGGGAATTGCCAGGGAAACACAGCCTAAAACTCTGTGGTCTGGAAGGAATGGAATATAAGCTGCCACCTGAATAAATGTAATAATAATGGCCTGACTCCAAGCGGAGTGCTCTAAAAGAAGCCAGGAGGGATCAAAGGTGTAGCTGATCTGGAAACTGAAGACTTCTGTCACTGCAAAGTTAACACAGAGTAAAGATACCTGAAAGCCAAGAAACGCTTCCTGAGAACTGATCAAGCACCAAGAAATCTATTGGGGTGGGGGAGTTTTAAAATCATGTTTAAAACACAACAGCCATACTTTGCCTCATAATTAAATGTACTCCTGTGAAACAACCACAACTATCAGAACTCCCCGCTACAAAAATGTTTCACCTTTATATCCGGATCCGACAGCTGATGCTTTAACAACTCAAAGTCAGCAGTTTCTCCCTGGAGCAAATGTGAAGGGGAAAGAAAACAGAGGCACATTCAGTTTCCCATGACAGAGCACAACTCCGGTCCCGCGTTCCCCATCTGAAACGCAAGCTTCCTCCTCTGTTACTATGGACAGCTTAGAAGATCCCTGGCAAAAGCCAGAAAAGCCATAAAGCGGCAGCAAGGGTCACAGTTTCTCTCTCCCCTGCTGCACCCTCCCAACTGCTAAAGTCTCACTGGGACTTCTTTAGGGGGCAATTCCCTTCTGCCCACCCATCCCCTACGTTTACTCAGAGAACCCCGAGGAAGCACCCCGCCAGCACCCCGGGGACCGAGGGCGATAAAGGAGGGGGGAAGAAGCAGCTTTTCATCATCCCCGGGACAAGCCCAGGCGCCGTCACCTGCTCGTGCTTCAGCAGGACGTCCCTCAAGGTCCCGCCGAACCGGACCGTTTTCCTGAGCGGGGAGCCGAAGAACGCGCCTCCCTCCATGGCCATAACGGTCAGACCGGCCGCCTCGCGTGCAGCCCACGGCCAGGTGGGCACGGTAAAGACACCCTCACCCCCGGCCGCCGGGCCCGTCCTGCTCCTCGCCGCCAGCCGCGCGGCCGAGCCCCGCCATGCCTCCGCCTGCGGGCCGGAAACGAGCGCGGAGCCCCCCAGGAAGTGACGCACAGCCCCTCTACCAGCATAGGACGGCTGGCACTTTGGCAAGGCGGCCGCTCTGGTTTCTCCTCTTGCTGCCCGTAGGAGGACTGGGGGCGGGGATCTTGGGCAAGCCCGTGGCGCTGTGGGAGGTGACGCGTCCTCCTCTCCGCTTCCCAGGTTTTTCCTCAGAAGTGTCCGGGAGCCCCCATCGGTCCCCGTTTGCGCCGCCCGGCTCCTTCCCCTCGCCCCGTGTCCGAGCCTCAGTGCCAGGGAGCTGGGCCCGGGTCAGGGCCGGTTCCCGGGGCCCAGGGCAGCAATGTGAGGCATCCCGTCCTCAGCCTGGGAAGGGCGGGGCAGGTCAGGAGGGGCTTTGGGGACCTTCCGTCCAAAGGGAGAAGGGCTCTCGGACCAAAGCGCCCCCAAACTACTGTGCCTAAATTTAAAAAAAAGTTATGATGATAAGAGCCGCAATTTCCATTATTGAGCAAAATTACATCCTGCCAGGACTGAAAAGATTTGAGATCCACCAGGAAAAATGTTCGTGGCAATTCCAGATGCTACGTTATAGGTGAGAACAGTTAATGGCCTGAAATGACCTCTGTAGCTTCGGGGGAATAAGTTGTAACAAAAAAATAATGTACTTAAGACGTACACAAAAACTAGAACTATTGGTTCCAAAATGAGACCTTTTATTAGACCAACTGGTAAATCACAAGAAAATTGTCCTTTTTCTGCAAGCTTTCAGGATCAAAAGTCCCTTCATTAGGCTCTGGTAACAGTATAGATGGTACAAGATGGTAAAAAGTCCCCATAGGTAGGAAATAAACTTCATTTCTGCACAGAGGGAGCTGAAGACACAAGACTGTCCCACAGGGTCCGTGAGAGGGTCTTTGTGAGCTGTGCTGAGCAGCTCTTCAATGTGTAGATCTGGTAGATCTATGCATCATTTTGTACCTACAGCACACCTAGTTGAACTCCTGCTCCCTGCCAATCCTTTCATAGTATCTGATCAAGTGAGCTGTTGATTACAAAAGCGAATGCATCTCTGAATTAGTAGATAAGGCTTCTCTCTGCCCTGCCTTCTGCCCGGAGCAGGCGTGGCATACTACAGCATTCCAGCAACTGATATAAAGCCATGCGATTCTGGTGCCTTTCCCACTTCTAGTATTCAAACAACACACCGCTATTTATGATGAAATATCACTGAGTAAATTTGCTGGAGAGGCAAGCTAGCTGTTCATTTCCTTTAAACCCCAAAGAACAAATAATACTCTTATTCTCCAGGTAATTCACCTAAAATAGCTCTAGCAATTTGCTAGATTATGCCATAGGCTTTGTTCTTCAGTCCATTGTATCTTTGCTTACTACACTCCAGGTATGGGGGCAGTCTGTTTTGAAAGAAAGTACAGAACATGCAGTCAGAAGTGGTCTGACAAAGTTAGTGCTCTCAGTTCATTTTCTGGTGGATAAATGTCCATATTAAAAGAACAAGTTGAAGTAATGACTATTTGCAGCAAAGTTAGAAAGATTGAATAGATCAGGAGTGGGCAAAATGTGGCCTGGATGCAGGCTGCCAGGCCATTCTATCCGGCCCATGGGGCTCCTAAAAATTTAGAAAATTAATATTTATTTGCCCCTGGCTGTCTGTCCGGCAGCCCTCAATGGCTTGCCAAAACTCAGTAAGCAGCCCTCCGCCTGAAATAATTCCCCACCCCAGAATAGATAAACTACTGTATTGCAAGGAAATTGTTACAATATGGTTGATGGCTGTTTTTACAACATCTTGTAGACAGAATCAAGCTGAGTTCCTTAACTGTTTCCCATGGGTTTCTCATCGCTTCATTTTAGGGTTTGTCTTTGCTGTAACATGGAATCGTTCTGCAATTAGGTTGGGAGCGACCACGTTCTAAACATGATACTGTGCGTTCTGCCATGGGTAGCTGTCAGAACGATGGAGCTAACACCTTGACCTTTGGTCCTTCTAGAACGATCACACGTAAGGAATTGTAAGGGCAGTGGGGCAAAGTTTGCAGTGCCAGTACACTGATACTTTGATAAAAGAAGTGATTTCAATCATGAGCCTGTCACGCTAGCATGAAGCTGTGTGGCTTTTTGGGAACAGTTGAGAAGCTAGTTTCTAACAATAAAGAGAAGGCTGTAGCAGCTTCCATGTAGCTCCTTTTATCCTGCCATGCCATTTTTAGCACCACTATAGGTTACTCAACTACCAATACTTTGTGACAAGCAAACTGGAAGAAATAAAACATAGTTGAACTTGCAGCATTATTGGTCATTCTGAATCAATTTCTTGCTGCCTCCACAGAAAGTCTAAAATACTTGCATAGAAGTTGCAAACGGGTATCTTTGAATGTAAAGGTTCTTGCCTATACAGTACTAAGTTACAGAATGCAAGCTTTATGAAAGTCCTACATTTCAAAATAATCAAGCTATTAATTTTTTGTTGACTATGGAGGCAAACTTATTTTTTATGGACCATAACTAGTCAACTCCTTTGAAGATTATCTTTCTTTGTTGCAAACTCTTTTAAAATATCCTGTTGACTATTAAAACTATTTTTTACTGGATTCAGTTTCCTAAACTAAAATACAAGGCAGCTTTTAAATTATGACAACCGTTTGTGCTTGTACCCTATGGCTAGATTGTCTGAAAAACATAGTTTTAAATATGCATTTTATTTTAACCATCCAATTCCCTGATTTAAGGTGCTAGCCATGTTGGGTTATTATTCCAATATCAAGTATCATTAAAAACAACAAGAGTTACAAGAAGCAAAGAGAAGCAGTAAGATTTAATACTGAAGAGATGTTTGACTACTATGTGATCTGTCCTGGCAGATAACAAGTTCCGTAATTCAGAATTTGCAAAACAAATATGAACTGCAATTTAAAGTTCTCTCTGATGGCGTAAGTTTTAACATGTTACTGAACTATTTTACATTATTTCAGTCCATCCTAACTAACACTTTATTTTTTTCTCCATGGACCTACTTTAAATTATTGTAGTGATCGTGAAAAAAGTGGTATGAAACACTATTGCAGGGGAGGGTATTTAGGACCTCCTTTTATAGGGGAAAGCACACAAAATTAAGGGGAAAAATAGATAACTAGTAATATCTGACTGAAATCTCATTATACAGTGCAGCAGGTGAGAGCTGCAAACACCCAAATGTATATTTATTAACTGAGCCATAGTGGTGGGGAAGAGATGATACACATTAGCAGTAATGGGTAGATAGAATATTTCATAGAGATAACACATTAACATAGCCAGAGAATTATTTTTATTTAAAATAAGATGGCTATCCAAGTAAGCTAATTGTACAGTCTGTACCAGGGGTGGCCAGAGGTACTCACTCTGGGAGCCACATCCAAAGTTTAAGACCCAGATAGCGGAGGGGCTAAGTGACCCAGAATGGAGGTGACCACCCAGTATGGCTGAACTGCTCTGGCTTTCCCCACGGGGAGCATGCCCCAGGGTAAGCAGCGTGGCTGCAGCCCAGTCAGCCCTGGTGCCTGAGCCAGCAGTCCCAGAGGGAGAGAAAGAGGGAGGAGGGCAGGCTTGGGGCACACTCCCCACTGGGAAAGCCGCAGCAGTGGGAGGTGCCAGGCTGCGCTGTGCCCGGGAGCTGCCACGAGGAGAAGTGAATGGCCAATTTCTGGAGAGCTGCAAGTACCGTGTTGGCAAGACATGGTAGCTGCAAGCTCGTGAGCTGCAGTTTGGCAACCGTGGGTATATACAGTTAAAATTAGCTCCATAGGAACTCTGCTTCTCTTCACTGTTTGAGAAGGCATCTTCATCTTTCTCCATGTGAGAGAAGTGCCAATCCAACATCTTTGGAGAACACCTAGAAAGTCATCAGATTTAAGTGATTTCAGACCAAGGTCCAGGAAAATGGGCCTCCTGTGCAGTTGTGAAATATCTTCCAACTAATGTTTACAGGAGTCCTGTAAATTCAGTCAGGCAATGGCATAAAACCTTATTTTCTTTCCACAGTGACCAAAAATGTCTTGGAAGTCAAATGGTTAACTCTTTAGTATAATTTTCAGCACAGAAAATTATACTTCCATATGCACAATTTTTTTCAACAATATATAAAGACTACAAAATTGAACACTAATTTAAAAATAGACAAATGTCTATAAATTCCCAAACAAAAGCTACATTAAAATGTCGTTTAAAATTGAGAACATACATCAGTCATGAAGATAAAATACATTTTAGGGGGGCTCTAAGTTTTACAGAATAAATAATTAAACTAAATTAAACCAAACCAAAGTAAATGTCAACCAAAGAAATGTATAGGTAAAGCACCTGAACGACCTTTGCCTAGTAGACACCATGCAATAACTGTACAGTTAGGAGTAGTTCCTAATAGTGTTTTTGATCCTAGATTAGATTAAGAAATATTTAAAATGCACACTAGTTTTCTTCCCCTCCTCCACCCTTCCTCACTAGATTACTGTAACGTAAAGTTAAGGTTACTTGGATGCCCTTGATAGTTCCATACCTTGAATGTGTTTAGTTTTCTTTTACATGTAAATTTGATGCTGAATTTTTCTGAGCTTCTGGCACTTGGTCTGGAGATAACACTGACCTTCCTGTGATGCCTTTTAGCCTAAGTTACTGAAGTATTCTCTGAATGTTAACATTGTTTTTTGTCTGTTTTCTTTTTTAAATGAAGGAACTTTCCTGTATATAAACAACAAAACAAACTTGAAGAGACTGTCACATGATTTCTTTTAACTATTTGTGAAATTTATACCTTTATTTATTTACTCTTTAGGGCCCATTCACCAGTTTCCCCATCTCTTAAGCTATGTATCTTTTTACACCCATTTATTTCCCTTTCATCATCTCTGTTGATAAGATCTAACACAGCTAGTAACTTTTGAATATAATAATTTAAGATTTATGATCATTTTTATTGGCCTTTTCTATCTAAAATCTGTTCAACAGATATTGTATAAAACAGCCTTCTTTGGAGAAGCGTATCGAGTTGCTCTCTTTCAGGGAATGACGGCATTTGGGGGTCATCTTGAAAGCGTTTGAGTCAAGCTGCCCTGAAAATAGTAGGGTTTCCAAAGCTTTCAGGAGACAGAATAATTGTATGTATGGAAGAGGACTTATCCTTTTTGTAGCCTTAAATAATAGGAGACAGGTTTGTAGAGACCTTCCTTGAAATGGCTATTAGAGCTGCAGATGTGTTGGCTTGATCACCATTGTGAACCATGAGAGGGGGCAGGTTTTTATAGAACTTCCTATGAAAACTGCTCGTTAACTTAAAATCCTTTTTAAATGTAGCCACTACTTAATATTTCGCACTGATAAGTTCTATTTCAGTATGAGATTGTCAGACTATTTCTGTCCCTAGTAAGTACCAAATATTTTGAGTCAAGTTAGTTAGCAAGTTTATTTCTGAATTCTTAGAAGACCTACTTGGTTCTTGAATTGTAATCGTTTTGGGAGAAGAAAAGCTATATTCTACAAATGTAAAAGCAAAGCTGAATTCAACTATAGAACTGCAAACAGCACTTTTATGATGCTGATTTAAATATATATATATTTGTACAAGAAATAAGATGGACTTTGGCCTCCATTATGAACCACAATTGATAATATATTTACAGCTATTTTAGTTTCCTGCTGCATGTTAATCAGGGACCTCTCTACATGAAATTGTGTATTATCTAATACTAAACAATTTAAATATTTAAGACTGAACCTATCAAATGATCAACCTATATAAGCTGTGATTGATAACATGCCATGTTAAAATAGTCATGTTACAGCTGCAGTTTGCAAATGAATAATCCAGACCTCAGGCACTGGTTGCAAAAGAAGGAAAGGAAGCAAGTTCTCTTCAGGAATGTGGAATAAAAGCAAAATTCTTGCAAATAATTTGAAGAAGGCAGAACAAGAGAGGAAACAACACAGTTTACAGGAAGGTTAATCTGCAGTTTTTGGAACAATGCACATCAGGACACTTTCTTGGAATGTATTTCAGTTTCCTCCTGCTACTTCACAGGAAAACATTTTTGGGTCGCCCTAGAGGTTTGATGGACCAAGAATGGTTTGCTGTGATCCAAATACACAACTTAGATGTGGCAGCCAGAAATTAATGATAAAGCAGCGCAGTGCAGGTAAAAGACACACCCTTATTTGCCAACGATATAAATAAATTGCAGTCAACAAGGAAAATACAAGTAGGGACTTCACAATAGGCAGGGCTGTCAATGTGTAGGGTTTTCAGATACCCTTAGCTACAATTTAGTTTTTACCTCCTTATGAGCTGGTAAAGTATTACCTGACACATTTCTCTGAGTTAGATTTAGTTTGCAGTTTTTGGAATAATACAACATTGGGACAATGTTTCCTGGAATATATTACATGATGAGAATTCCTCTCCATTTCATACTGTTACTTCATGATAAATTGTTCCTATTATCTCAGGTAAAAAGAAATATGGTTAGGACACTAATTAGTGTTGTCCATCTTCAAACAAGATTTAAAATACAAAGTTTGAAAGATCTTGAAAAGGAGCTTATTTAGATATCAGTGATTACACCTTACCAAATAAATCACAAATTGTGTATTTATAATAGTACACAAATATTTTCTCTTTATACTTCTGCATCAGTTATTTCAAAAGGGACCTTAAAACCACCCTTCTAAATGTATTGCACTGCCATAGTAAAGTTCACAGTAATTTCATTTATGTACTTTGGTTACATACTATAACAACTTGGCACCCAAATATTTTAGGTATTTAAAAAAGGTGTTTCTACATTAAGTTCTGCCATTCCTTTTCTATTAAAAACATTGCATAAACAAGTTAAGAAGCGTTACCCACTTTGTTTTCAAATGAGTTGCATGCGATTTTGCAAACTGGTGAGAGAGGGATGTGTTTCACGTGGTTACTGGTAATTATAAAGCAAGTTCTCCAGTCCAATATGGAAAAGTGTAGCAGAGGTGGCGTGGTATGCCTCTTTCAGATTCCATAATGGAAGAATCCTAATCTAGTATAGGGAATCTTCTTTGCATAATCCGCATCATTTTTTCCCCTCCTGAATGGCAGTAATGTCATGTCTCATCTTCTGTGAATCCTGAGGAGAAAAAATAAATAAATAACGAACAGCCACACTCATGCTATTGAAAGGCAACTTATTTCCAAATGTAGCACTTAGTTATTTTAGGCCAGTATAAGTATTTCTAAACCATTTTCGACTGCACTCTGATGGATCCCTTGATCATCTCAGCCAAAGTCTGTCAGATCAGATATTGTGCTGTTTGAAGACTCTAGGTTTGGTGCTAGACGATAACAACAACAACTTAGTCAAAGTTCTTTAAAAGTTCCCTTTCATTTCTGTACTGTAAGGACAAATCTAATGATCTCAGAAATGTAGTTATTAGCTAAAAAGGTATCTATAAGTCTAATAATTTCAGTTTGGGACAAAGTTTAAATGTTAGCCAGAACCAGAACCAGAAAAAACAAGGCATTTGGTAATGAAAGGTCTTAATTACAGTGGTAGTTAATGATAAACTAAATGAAACCAGGTAACCTTTTGCAGCTCCCTTCCTTGTACAGGTGTTGCATAAACTAGCATGAGTTCCCTGTACAGTATCTCAGTACCTACAAAATATCCTCTTGTAATCTGTGAATGCAAGTGCAAGGAGAATAGCAACAGCATTTTTAGCAAACAAGAACTTTTTCTTGTTTCTCTTTCTCGTTCTCCCTGAGAGGGGAGAACATACCTCTCAAAACAATAAAGAAATTAATCTCAAACATACCATGCTGAGGCTTTAAGAAGCTCAACAGTCTGTGCTGTAGTTGCCCGTGTCACAACAAAGTATGTTAGTTTTTCTGAAGTAACATTTTATTCAGCAAATGACAGATTTCCATGGTCACACACACTTCGTTAGCATTGGACAACATTTTTTATCAGGGCTTGAAAGGTGACTTTTGGAAGTGAAAGTTGAGCTGCTAAATCACGTGAGCACTTGCAACTACTTTATCCATTGCATATAGTAGTAAGCTCCTGTAGAAGTTATTAAAGGCTCCTAGTGAGAAATAATGGACTACCACTTATTTACAGCTTGTAAACTCTTGGCTGCAATTGTGCCTCTGGGCCTACTGCAAGAAGCAGATGCCTTATTCAAAGTCACCTTTTCAATTTTGTATTCTGCAGCACAGAAACACTCCAGGTCACTAGACATCTCACCCCCTACGATCATCATGGCTAATGTGTTCAGTCCCTTTGGGGTACCGTCCTGTTTCTATAGCAGATACTCAAGCCGGCACATGGGACAGGTTGGAACTGCATCATCTCACCGGTAGGTCTCTACCAGCGATCTGGGGCAGCGTTTGTACAGTGCCTAGCAGGCTGTACAATAGAGCGCCAACGCTTTTAAGATGTGAAGCACCAGCTCCAAGCAGATGCCAACCCAGCTGCCCTTAGCCCTGGTTTACCAGCCCAGCCTCAAGCAGCAGAAGGCCTGAAGGATCTCGGCTTTCGGGCATCTTTGCCGGTTACTGGAGCAGACAGCTCAGACAGAGGGGTGGGAGCTGGAAACAAGCGACTTAGCTGCAGCCTATTTTGTTGCTAGTCGGCCACTGGTGCTGGTTTGCAGCTACGTGGTTGCCAGGTGCTAGAGCGGGCCGGGCGGGGCCCGCAGGTGCCACCAACCGAGTGAGTCAGCTCATCCCCGCCCGGGCGGCTGTCCCGCGGCTCCCGTCCCGTCCCGTCCCGTCCCGCTCACCTGCGGCGCGGCTCAGACGGGCGGGCTGCGGGCGGGCTGCAGCTCCACGGCCGGGGCCGGGCGGGGCCCGGAGGAGAAGCGCCGGCTGAGCCCCCGCGCCAGCCTCCGCAGCAGCGTGTCCCCGCCGTCCTTGGGCGGCGCCAGCCCCACGTCGTCGCGCAGCTCGGCCGGCGGCACCTCCTGGTTGCCCGCGTACCAGAAGACCCACCAGATGAGGCTGAGGAAGATGCCGATGCTGCCCGCGTAGATGAGCAGGTCCGAGAAGAAGACGTCGGCGAAGACCCCGCTCAGCAGCACGGCCAAGCCCAGCGCGTCGAAGGCGAGCGCCAGCCAGAAGGCGACCACGCAGCGGCCCAGCCCGCCGGGGGCCGCCATCCCCACCT
>NW_017728923.1:18893362-18925865 GCF_001723895.1 Crocodylus porosus | reverse complement strand
GCCGCGCTCCCGCCGCCCCCCGCGCGCCTGAAGCAGGGCGGCACGGGAGCAGCGAAGTGCCTGGTAACGGGTCTGAGATGCTCGGTGCGCTTCAGCTGCGCGTGGAGGGGAAAAAATGCGGCATGTGCCCCAACGCAAGCTGGGTTCAAGAGGGCGGTCCCAGTAATTCAGAAATCCCAGCCGTGTAGCAGGCAGTTGAGCATGCACGCGTACCGAACTGGAAACTTTATTTTTCAACACAGGAGTAAGAACACCCCTCCCCCCCCCCAAAAAAAAAACAACAACAAAAACGAATACACAGCGACAAAACAAAACCCCAAACCAAACCTAAAAGCCGTTGATTGTAGAACCAGCCTGAAAAGGTCACATTGGTTTGATAGTATTTCAATTCGGTGGAATACAGTTTGCCTTTTCTACAAACTGCTGCAGTGCCAAAACGTTTAACCCGTATGACACCCTTAAAAGAGGGCAAATACCAGAGGTCCTCAGGCACAGGAGCGGCTTGCAGCTGCAGGTTTTCTTGCCTGCCTTGTCAGGAGGCCCTTGCATCTGATGGTTCGTCTGATGATTGGAATCCACACTGTTCCCGTGACTGTGAACATTAGCCCGATAGAAAGACACACAGGCCCAAGAGCATATGGGACTTCATGTTTAGTGAAGTGCAGTGCAGCAAGGACAACACCGCTGAAGAAGACAAGTCCTCCGATAACAACCAGTGTAACAGGTTTGCTATAATAAACCCATGGACTCTCTTCTCTGACTACAGTGCTGGTGTCCTCATTTCTCATTACTCTCCTTACAAGAGATGGAGAATCGGATGGTGGTGAAGCCACTTCTTGATTGGGGAGGGGTTTTATTACTGACATTGTGTCGCATGGAGGTTTCTGAAAGCAAGTTGTATTGCCTAAAAAGGAAAAATGTTAAAAACATAGTCATTCGGCAACAACAGAGTTTCAGTTGATCTACACTAGATCCAGAACAGTGATATTCAGCCCTTTTGGCAAATGTGCCACAAGGTGAAGTCCGGAGTATAAGCCATACCAACCCCGAGTCCCCTTTTAAGTCAACACCTATGGTTCTCATGGCAAATGCACTGGCTGCCCATGTCACTTGTGGCACACGTGTCTCAAACTGGCCACCACTTACCTAGAAAGATAAAAATGGACTTATGGTTAAAAAGTTACAGGACTGGAAGTGAAGATACTCAGTTGCCTCCTGCCTCCCCTCCCAGCTATTCCAGTAAGTAAATGGAACAATGTTTACGAGCAGTTTCAAGAGTGGAGGCAGAACTACCGATTCAGAGCCTGCAGAAGTTTTTAACATTATAACTGCTACATCTCCACAAGCCTGCAGTGATAAAAAAAAAAAGTGAGCTACACCACCTTAACTTTAACCTGGGATGAAGCATTTGATTACTTGTTTTGCTACAAGTTTCCTGTACTGATAGAGCTTCTGCATGGTTCACAGCAACAGCTCCCCCCACCCTTTTGAAAAATGCACTGGGTGAACTCCTTCACACTCTAACTTTATGGATTTTAAAAGTTTAAGGTAGTTTCACATGCCATACCTAGTAGCTTGGTTGTTCAGTCACATCTATTTAAAAAAAAAAAAAATTAAAAACCAAAACAGACATACTTACTTCTTCCTGATAAAAGTGAATATGCAGTAAGTCACATTATGCCAGGTGGTTACCCAAACACCTACATTTAGAGAGTTTCGCTCCAACTGACCATCATAGCATACAAGATGAATAATTTCCATGGTCTCCATCCTATTCCACCAGATCAAATGGAAAAGGGAACTAAACCTAGCTTTGGAACTCTGCACTTTCACTAGCTGTTAGGAGGAGTTCTGAGGACAAAGTACAGCCTTTAAAAAGAAAACGTGCTAATTTTACTCAATATGAAAGGTTTCAGGTTAAAAAACAAACAAACAAACGTAGTTACAGTACTACAACAGATACTACAGGAGCTGCTGAAATCAAGTTTATCTGGTAGGGAGTGGAAGGGAGGGAACCAAACTAAAATGATAGATTTTACTATAACATTTTTCATGAAACAAAAAAAAGAAAGCCTAGGTCTCAAGATCTAATTATTTTCTGTGGACAACAGTTCAAACTATGAAAATAAACACGTTTTGTAGATATTGATTTGATAACATTCAATTAGACCTTTTCCTGGGCATGAAAAGGAAAGCGATAGAAGGCTATTTTCTCTGAGGCAATACAATCAGGAGATTTTTTGCTCTGGTCCTGCCAGGCAGGTACTGTACATCATGGTCTTTGTAGGTTACTAAGTTTTGCCATTTTTCCCATGGACAGATGGATACTTGCACAACTGGAAACAACTATTCTTGCAACAGCTCACAGCACTGACAGTTCATTAATCATTATGATAAGTTATGTTATGTTAAGTTATGTACAGCAGCTCCCAATCTGTGGTATGGGTACCACCAGTGGTACACAGACAACTAGTCAGTGGTATGTGTTACCAGACTTATTATAATTGCTTTATGTGACAAAAATTTGCTGGTGGTACTTCAGGTAGTGGATAAAGGTATTCTTTTTTAACAAGGACTGGCCATTACTTTTAATACTGCACTATTGTAGGTAGGCTAACATAAGTCTGAGAGTGAATGAATATATTTTTAGATTATGCAAATTGATCCAAGATCCTAAATTATTACAAGACTATATGCAGAGGGTTAGAAATAAGGTGGATAGTTTCAAAACTTAGTTCAATGGACACAAATCCTTTTGGTACTACTGGAAACTACATCTGACTGGAAGGCTCAATGCATTGTGGGACTACTCGCGGAAGGGTAGCTCCTATAAAATACCACAATGTGGCAACCTCCAAACTCAGGCAAGTATACCATGCCTCAAAATCCACTGCTTTGTGGGTACTCCTTGGTTGGAGAAAGGCTAAGGGACATCACCCCAACAAATGCATCCTCAATGAGGTATTAGAGCTGCTGCTAACTGCCTCACCGGTTGCCCTTTTGCAGAAGCTACAACCATTGAGGCACTGAACATCTGGATTTGGTCTGGCCTTTGGACTCTGTCTCAATGGTCTAAAGGTGGGGAGAGAAGAGAGATCTAGGGCAGTCTCCTCTCCTCCATACTCTTGCCTAGGCATATGCACCGAGGGTCCTGATGTGATGGATGCATAGACCTCTTATGCACATACCATGATCCAGAGGATCGACAGTTGCCAAGTAAGAACTGGGGGAGGGAGGAAATATTACATCTGCCAGAGCCTGTTTCTTAGGTATTTTTTTGCCACTTCACAAGCACTTAAAGTCTTTCAGAGTGCTGCATCTTTCATGCTGTTCATGAAGTCATTCCTTAACCAGAGAAAGAGTCCTGACCTCCATTTCAGGTTTCTTAAGTATCCTTTATTGTATTAGGGTGATGTCTTAACTTCAGACATCAACAACAACTTTAAGTGATATCAGTGGAGCCAGGACTGGACCCCCAATCTTACTTATACTGATTAAATATCTCAAGTCATGTAAATTCCTTGCATTTGCCATCAGTACTACAACCAGGACCAAAAAATCCCAAAGCCAATATGTGGTTATATTTAACAATTCTTAGGTTTTTTGTTGGGGGGGGGGATGTTTCTATAAAAAAAAAAAAAAGACGCAAGAACAAAACAACTGACAACAATGGTTCCATGAGGAAGTCTGAGATCCACAACTGTTAAGTCTGCTTCCCGTTTTAAAGATCAGGGAATAGAAGTACAGGATTAAGTTGTTCAAGATCAAAAATTACTTTGCCAACTAATTCCCTGTCATGGCAGTGGCACGGTATTGGCAATGCATTCATCTCTCCTGGTTTTACCAATGCCATGTTACAGGGTGTTACTGGTATTCCATTTATTGACTCTTGTACCCGTGGGTGGAGGTTTGAACTGGCAAGTCCAGGGATTCCTTCAGTTAACAATTGCCTATTAATTCAAGGGAGTGCTGTGGCAAGGGGATCTTTTCCAGTCCTTTGTTCCAAAATTTTAGGTCCTTTTATTATGAAGCACTTACTATGCAATGATGTTTTTGTTTTTTTCTTGTTCTAAGCAGCGAGCACCAGGTGACTTCCACCAGATAGATTAAAGGACAAATAATCAACCTTTTATGCAAGACAGGTTACAGTTCTGAGGTTTTGACTACATCAGTGAAATAGATATAGAGGTTTGGGTTCATTGTTTTATTAAAAAAATTCAAAGGACTTTGAGTTCTGCACTAACTTGCACTCCTTGCTACTACAAAGAACACTGTGATTAGATGCATTTCCTTTTTGACATTAATTTGTTAGCATCATAGTTTTTGACACACACCTGTCTTCTGCAAGGCTACTCCTAAGAATAGTTGGGTTATTGTCCCAATTTCAATAGACATAAAAGAGGAGACAGGGAGGCTGAGACACGTACCAGTATAGAATGAATGTAAATCAGAAAAGAAGGCAGGATACGCTAGAGAGAGAGAATAATGAATTATACTGTTTTTAATACATTTTTCAAACAAATAGTAAAGTCTACTATTGATTGTTTTGAACCAGTTTAAGGAGTTGAGACAAGTTAGTAAATTCAGGTAGACAGCAGACACTTTAATAGCCAATAGATTGAAATGCACCACATAAATAAATATCATGAAGAGCGGGGTGGGGTGGAGGGAGGCTGCATGGAAGGAAGAGGTGGCAGGAAGGATTTCTAAACATCTAAGCTTTATCATACAAGAAACCACTTGTCTTTCCATCCCCCCCCCATTATGAATTAGTATTTTTAATAAATAAGCTATTTATGAACATTTCTGTTGTTGCATCTCTACAGAATGTTGCCAAATAAAATGTACATCTCAGAGAGATGCAATACTAAGTCCTTCAAGTACTTTACAACATTTTTAAGGTCATGATATACAAGAGGCACTTTCATTTTTTTACAAACATTTCTTCAAGCAATGGAAGTTTCCCTATCTATTACTGAAAGAACATATATATCCCTGGACAAATGTGTACCTACAAGGAATTTTTTTCTTGTTATAAGAGTGTTTGCTTTGTTAAAAGCTTTAATTTATGTAAGATCATTTGAAAATTAGTTCAGTTTTGATTAGGTCAGTAATAGTGTACTGTTCTAATAAGCATCTTGGTATTAAATCAAGAAGTCACATTTTACTTTTTTCCTCCTACTTTTTTAAGTATGCAGGAACAATAGAAATACCTGAGTTAACCAAATAGCTGTAGAAAGGAAAAAAATAGAGCAGGCTTTTCCAAAAGTCAGCCCTTAAACCAAAGCAAGCATTAAGGTAAAATTATATTATAAACAGGTATAAGTAAGTATTTACAGACTGAACATACCTGATTTATTTTTCAGTCCTGAGATGTTCATACAGAGAAATTTCCTTATATAGGCTCAGACTTGACTATTGTGCACTAGCTGTTGATTTAAGACTGAAGTTAATAACCACCAGGGTACTTTTCCTAGCTGTAATAGGTCAGCCCTTGGGGAGTCGTCTTCTGTCTTAATTATCAGTGACAGAGAGCATAAAGAAAACCCTCCTCCTAACTTCATCAGCAGTTACGTATTGGTGGGTTGCTTGACCATTTCAGTCAGCCATATGGAATTAGTTAATTGTTACCAACAGTGTTTCACACCTGAGAGAGTATACAAGTCTCTTTTTGATTCTTTAGTGTGTCACCAATTGGCACAAATTCAGGTTATTTTTAAGAAATGCTAGTTTTCCCTACTCTTCCCTTTGATGATTACCAGAGTGACAGGTTTGCCAAGGCCTCCTGAGCAGGCAAGAAAACATTGCTAATAAAAACAGTCTTTCTTGTGGAAACCTCTGAATAAACAGAAAGGAATTAAACTCCTTTAATCATCCAACACTGACCTTGGGTGCTTGTACTCTTTGTTTAGAAGCTGTGCTTTATATTACAAGTAATCAGTGGTCCCTGCAACCTTCATGATTAAATTGCTGCTACTGAACAAATGCATTATTAATTATACAGTTATTAATTATGGATGGCTACTAAGTGAAGATTTATGGTAATTACCTACAATACCTTTGCTGATATTTTTATTCTAAAAAGTCCTGATTTTAAAGACTAACTAAAAGAGCTCCCCTGCTGCAGCAATATCAACTCAATGCTGCGGTATAGTTTATCTAATTGCCAAGGCTCCTGGCGCTCTACAGCACGAACGAGGGGGCCACAATCCGGTCCAGCAGTCCTTGAATTCTGTGACAACAGTAGTGTGCTCTTTCATTAGGATAGCAAAGTTCCCATTTATTGATAATCTATCTGCACACACAACTATTTCTCATAATTGAACAAACTGCCATAATCATCATAGCACTTGTGGATGATTGTTTTCAGCTATGATTAGCTTTGAGCTAATGGCTCTCCAAAGCAAGCAAGCAGAGAAGTCTGTAAGTAATATTAATAGCTTAACCTCTCTGTAATATCAATAGCTTAACCTCTCTGACTCCCAGGTCTCAGCTGAGCTGTTCTTCAAGTTGCCTAGCTCTTGTCTCTTTTTATTCCCTAGCTACAAGCTGGACCCCAGTTCTTGCTCCACGGAACAATGGTGTGCATACACTGTTATCTAATTAATTTTTCAATGTGTTGAAAGCTGCTGATCATGTCTCTACAGGCCAGTCAGGGAGTACAGGAACTTGACATTATGGTATAATAAGCAGGTAAACTTCACTTGCAGGTTTTTGCTTAGCACCATATACTTGCTGGTTAGCAAATCTATTGGCGAGGCAGCATTTTAAATTGGGGGACACGGGCTCCGAGGAACTTGGTTAATGGGTTGTGTTCCAGGGAGTTGATGCTTCCACCAGCTAATGCTTTTCTCCTGATCTTTCTTGCCCGGCCTTAAGACACCTAACACTAAAATACTTAAAAAATTAGGCTGCACTTTCACTTTTAAGATAGATCTGGGACAATGACTTGACTTGTTGTTATTATTATTATTATTATTATGAAATCTTAATGGGCTACTACTGAGATGTAAGTGGCTTGATAAAATGGGCTGTTCAACTACTTGAATGGGCTCGTGGGTAGGGGAGCTGGAAAGTTCCCATTAGGGGAGTGGAAAGTTACCACCAATGAGACAAAGGGATGATAAAGGAGGGATTTAAAAAGATCTTATGATGATGATGATGATAGGCGATCACTCGTGAACGAGTAAGATTGTCTTCCAAGGACAATGTAGTGTACTCAATGTAGTGAGTCCGCAGGTGGGTCCATAGACCATTTCTAGATGCACATGTCTTGTTGCGGTGAGGGGAGGTGTTTCCAGGAGGGATGGGCGCTGTGTTACTGCGTTGGATGTTCTGATGTTCTTTTTGCCTGATGTTCTTTTCCTCTTCTGCCTGTCTTTGAGCTATTTCAAAGCATTGAGGTCCCTCCCAAAGAGCCTTCCTCCATTTTGGTCAGTCCTGAGCAAGGGTCTCAAGTGTTGATGTCAATTTTATACCTCTTCACGTTTGCCTTCAGGGTGTCTTTGAAGCTCTTTCTTTGCCCTCTGCTACTTTGCTGACCTTCTTTCAGCTGTGAGAAAAAGATTTTCTTTGGAAGGTGGGAGTCAGGCATGCAAACAACATGACCTGTCCAGCAAAGCTGGTTTTGGATAATCATGATTCCAATGCTGTTGGAATTTCCTTCGGCCAAGATGCTGATGTTTGTGCATCTATCCTCTCAGTTAATCCGAAGGATCTTGCCAAGGCACGGTTGGTGGTACTTTTCCAAGATCTTGAGATATCTTCTGTATGTGGTCCAAGTTTCCGAGCCATACAGTAGAGTTGGAATGACAATGGCTCCATAAACCAAGAGCTTAATTTCAGCAAGGATGTCATGATTTAAGACTTTCTTACTCAGATGTCCAAAGGCTGCGCTCACACATTTCAAGCAGTGTTGTATTTTTGTGTCAATGTCTGCCTTTGATGAAAGATGGTTTCCAAGATAGGTAAAGTGATCCATGTTCTCCAGCAATTCTCCGTTGATTTGAATGGGTGGAGGGCATTGTTCCTCCATTTGGTGCAGGTTAGTAAAGGACTTGCATTTTCCTGATGTTTAGAGTTAGGCTGATACTCTTGTAGATGTCTGAGGATACATTAAGAATGGTTTGGGGGGGTCCGTTTCAGATTGAGCAACAACAGCAGCAGCATCCGCATACCAGAGCTCCATTATGGATGTTGTTGTGGTCTTAGTTTTGGACTTGAGTCTGTTGAGGTTGAAGAGTCTTCTGTCCATCCTGTACACAATTTCAATTCCAGGTGGGAGCTTTCTGTCAATGAGGTGTGTTATGGTGGAGACAAAGGGATGATAAAGGAGGGATTTAAAAAGAACTTATAGGTGGATAGTGGGCAGTGGATTAACTGTTGTTAGCAGAAGCACAGTAGCTGCAGGGTCAAACTAAAATCACAAAGCCTTTTTTAAAGGCTTTTTAAGTGTAGATGAATACTCTCAGGGCTGTTTGAGCAAGATCAAGGGGTGCTGTATGATTTGTCTGATGATCTGTAACCTCTTATGCTTTAAATGAAAGTAATTGTCTTACAGACAAACTTGCCAAAGCCTATCCATGCCTGTGTCTGTTTGCTTGCAATTATCACACGCTTTTTGAAGTTACACTGTAAACCAGAAGGCTGGCACCCATGATGAGATGCTATGAAAGGTAGTATTTCTGCTGTGTTGAGAGGCTGAGGAATCAGGGCTGGAGCCTATGCACAGGCAGTTGTACAGTGGGCTTCATTTCTTAGGTGGGGTACTAGACAGTTATTGTAGCAGAGGAGTGTGCTGAGAATCCCCCAGATTGAAAGGCAGTGTTGGGACTATGCCAAGACTCCCAAAGAATAAAATATGCAGGAATCCAGTGGCTGGATCCCCTGAGAGCAATATGATGAGGGACCAACCAAGGGTACTTTATCAAATGCATTGAATTACTACTAACTTGTATTAGCATATTACCTGGGAGCTCTACTTGTGAACAAGGATCCCCTTGTGCTGAGTGAACGCTTCACAAATATAGAACAAAAAATGTTGTGCCCCAAAGAGGTTACAATTTCAGTGTAAAAGGAGACAACAGATGAGGAAATGCATGGAAGCAGTGAATCAGTACATTGGGCAGTGGACTCAGCACTCCAACCAGCCTAGCCCTTGACAAGTCACTTTTGCAGGATGTTTGTAGGAAGCTCCTCCTAAGCATTTGGGGTGGTGGAGAAGAAAGCATGAAGTGCTTCTTTGAGAATGGCAATTAGGCTGGTATCACTGGCTGACTGGAGGCTGGACTGGACATTTCAGTACTGATTGAAAGATGGTAGGGTGAGAGAAGACTAAAAAGGGCCTCGAAAGGGGAGAAAAGTATGCATGTTTGATGCCATAGAAGAGAGAGTGACAATGCTTAGGTGCAAAGGGAAGGGACAACACAGTCAAAGTAATCAATTAGGACAGAGATCTTTGCAAGCAGCATTTTAAATGGAGATAAATAGGGCAAGACGATGTTTGACAAGGTCACAGAAGATGTTTCAATAAGCAATTCAGGAATGATAGGGCCATAGCAGGGAAGTTAAATGATTCTTTGCATCAGTCTTCACTCCACAGACTACTGAGGAGATTCCCACACTTCTTAGCAGATAGATCTGAAGAATTAAATTAAAATTAAGTGACAGTACAGGAGATTTTAGAACAAATAAAAAATTAAACATTGTGAAGTCAGAGGGCCTGGACTGCATTCACCCAAGCAGTGGTGATGCATAGGGGGTGCATGGGACAGCACCGGCACACCACCTGACCAGCTGCGCTCGCCACTTAGGCAATGGGCAGGGGGGCAGGTGAGAGCAGAGATGCCCCCACTGCAAGTGGCAGCTGATTGCTGCAGCTGCTTCTGGGAGTGGCTGTGGCAATTGGCCAGCTTGGGATAGCCTGGGGGGACCTCCCCCCAATCCACAGGATTGCCTGCAGGGCCCCTCGCAGGTGGTGGGACTGGTCACGGGGGGCACATGCTCTCCCTAAGGTGGCACCAGTCACCCATGCACCAAAGGTCCTGAAGGAACTCAAATACAAACCTGCAAAAGTATTGGAAGTAGCATGTAACTTGTCATTGCAAACAGCTTCTATGCCAGAGAACTGGTGGGTTGCTGAATTAACATCTATCTTCAAAAAGGGCTCCAGAGGTGAACTTCAGAACTCTTACCCATGGCATGGATAAATATAACATGTTGGGGAATAGCCAGCATGTTTTTTGTAAAAGGAAACCGTCTCACCACTCTGCTGGAGTTCTTTGAGGGTGTTAACAAGCAGGTGAACAAGGAGGAGCCAGTTGATGTTCTCCTGAGGAAGTACTAGATGTGAGCTCATCACTTCTTCAACACCCACACAGCCAAACGGGTCACCAACTGGCTGCAGGGCTGCACCCAGAGAGTGGTGGTGGATGGGTCATTTTTGACCTGGAGGGATGTGGGCAGTGGGGTCCCCCAGGGCTCGGTCCTCGGGCCTGCACTGTTCAACATCTTCATCAGCGACTTGGATGAGGGGGTAAAAAGCACCCTGTTCAAATTTGCTGATGACACTAAGATGTGGGGGGATGTGGGCATGCTAGAAGGGAGCAATAGGTTGCAATCAGACCTAGACAGGTTACAAGAGTGGGCGGATGAGAATAGGATGGGATTCAACACAGACAAGTGCAAGGTGATGCACCTGGGGAGGAAAAACTGGCTCCATACCTCCAGGCTGGGGAACTCCCTTCTTGTCAGTACAGAGGCAGAAAAGGATCTTAGAGTCATCATTGATGCCAAGATGAACATGGGCCAGCAGTGTGGGGATGCAGTCAGGAAGGCGAACTGTACCTTGTCATGCACCCACAGATGCATCTCAAGCAGGTCCAAGGAGGTGATCCTCCCCCTCTACGCAGCACCGGTCAGGCCGCAGTTGGAGTACTGCGTCCAGTTCTGGGCACCGCACTTCAGGAGAGATGTGGACAACATGGAGAGGGTGCAGAGGAGGCCACTCGCATGATCAGGAGCCAGCAGGGCAGGCCCTATGAGAAGAGGCTACGGGACCTGAACCTGTTCAGCCTCCACAAGACAAGGCTGAGGGGGGATCTAGTGACCTGTTACAAACTAGTCAGAGGGGACCAGCAGGCACTGGGGGAGTCCCTGTTCCCCCTGACCACTGGCAGGAGTGACTAGAAATAATGGTCACAAGCTGGCAGAGGGTAGATTCAGACTAGACATCAGGAGGCACCACTTTACTGTCAGGGCATCTAGGATCTGGAACCAACTTCCAAGGGAAGTGGTGCTGGCTCCTACCCTGGGGGTCTTTAAGACGAGGCTAGACAATCACCTTGCTGGGGTCATTTGACCCCAGTACTCTTTCCTGCCATGGCAGGGCATCAGACTTGATGATCTGGCTCAGATCCCTTCCGTCCCTGCTAACTATGAAACGTGGCATTGCTAACCCGTATGTTCTTTGTCTGAGTGCAGGTTCAGCCGCTTGCCAGCTGGAACGTTTTTGTATTATAGAAGTGCTTAGGGCTTCTGTGTTAGTCACTATACAAACATGTCCTTCTGCCCCAAGGACCTTGACAACTACTTAACTATTGGTCCTTTAGTATTAAATTTAAATATATGACCTTCCTTCTAGGAAGTGATCTGTTATAGCTGCTGGGAGTTTAAGAGTTTTTGTGGGTTATAGCAGATGTTTCCATATACTGAGAAACAAGTAACGTAAAGGTCAGTTGCTCTTTAACCACTGAACTCCGCTCCTAAAGCACCCCAGATCAGGTTGCACAGAATAAAGCAAATACAAGGGAGTCAAAGAAAAGCAATGTTGTAAAGTAAGTCCCCAAGGGTTTTAATAAAAAAAAAAGGTCTCTATAGAACAAGTTTGTTTTCATTTAGACTGAATTCTGACTTGTGCATATCCTAATCAATGAAAGCACGTATATGCTAATAAACCCGAGTTCTAGACTGCTAGTTCCCCAGAAGTTAAAAAAATCACTTCAAATGAGAAGAGTGTAGAACAAACAGTGGGCTAAATAAATACTATGCCTTAAGATTGGGTTGTTTTTTTTAACTCAATAGATGATAAATATCCTGTGCTCCCAGTAGACGGGTGTTTACATTACTTGTCACTTTTTAAAAAAATGAATTACTAAGGGTAGTTGCATAAGAACAGGAAGAAGCCAAGAGATATATATGGTAAAGAATATTGCATGTTACGTTACAGCTTAAAAACAGGATCCCATTACAGACAGCATGACATTTTCCTTGATTGTTGTTTAGTTTTAGCGTTTGAGCTTAATTTGTCCTTTTATGAGTTAATATTGAAGCTTGTAGTTGGCAAACAGCTACAGCACAGTCACTGTAGAACATAAAACTTGTTTGTGAAGACCATACCTGCTACGTTCAGATAAGCATTTTGTAACCTTATTCATTTAATTCTGAAATTTTCAAGTGTAATCCATGTGCAAAATATTTACTTTCTAGATATTAAGACAATCATCAAGAGCACAGTATTTTGTAAGTGGAACCCCATAGTGCTGACTCAGCTTATTAGTATTAGGATAGTCCTTCAGCCCCCCAAGTCATGGACCCTTTTGCTAGGTGTTGTGCAAACACCTAACCAAAGACTGTTCCTGGCCCCAGGAGCTCATTTTCTAGTATAAGACCTAAGATACGAAAGGTCATGGTCTTGGCAATCTAACTACTGTCAAGATTTTGTAAAATTTTAAGAAGTAGCTTGGCTGATAATGAGGTAGCTCTGGGGACACATCTGACAAGCTCTTCTTGAATGTAAGGGGCAATCTAGAAGAAATCACATGGGCATTAAAAATTGAGCAATAGAAGCTGGCACACTGGGCCTGAGGTGAGTGCCTACAGCTCAACAGCAAATAAGAGATAACAAGAGAGGTAAGAAGCATGATTATGAAGGACCCTGCAAGTAGCAACACTCAGTTATTATTCGATGTTGTAAAGCAGGGAGAACCAAAGGAAAAATCAAAGAGGGGTGAAAGAAAATGTTTTTTAATGACTACTTTCTGAATGTGACTGGAGCAAAATTGCATTTGCAAATCCAGAGAAGGTTGCTGCAGTGGGCAAAATGCAAGTCTGGATGGGTGGATGGAGAGGAAAGACAGATCTTAGCTACATAAATATGGAGACTATCAAGTTACATAAAAGTTTATTCAAGTGCCTCTAGCCGCACCAGAAGTAGAAGAAACACCAGCGAGCAACTACAAATATAAGTGAAGATACAACATACAAAGAATTTTCCTGTATGTTCCTTTTGTTTGGAATTGTTAGAAAAGGAATTGTATTTAATCAGATCATCTTTTAAAATAAAAGGCTGAAGTACAAAAGAGGCTATGTTCAAGCTGAACATGGAACTTTCATTTTCCTGGGGGTGCGTCGTGGCGTTTTGGGAGCTTTCTCCACTGATTTGATAAGCTTGCTGCCTTTAGAAGTCGCAGACTTTGCTTCTAACTTTTTGGGAGTCTCTTTCAGTTCCTTGTCTTTTACTATGTTCTTTGGGGTCCTCTGCTTCTTGCCTTGTTTCTGGTGACTGAGGGTCTGCAAATCTGCCCCTTCAGCCAATTTAAGTTTTGTTTTTGGAGTCTCCTGAGCCTGTACTGTCATCTTTCTTTTACCCAAGGGATTTCTAGTCTTGCCACCTTTTTTTGGACTCCGATTTGGTTCAGCATTCTGTAGAACAAAAAGAAGAAAAGGTAGCATCATTCAAAGAAATCAAAAAGAAAAAAAAAGTCTCCCAAAAAGAGAATGCCAAGCACATAAGTACTCACATCAATATTGTCCACTGCCCTCTAGCTTAGTCTAATTTAGACAGACAGAGGGAGGGTTACTGCAAACCAACTGAACCACAAACAGTTTTAAGATGAAAGAAACCCTGGGTGATACTTTAAAGAGAACAAACAGACTTCATGTACACATGTAGTTTATAAATCCAGGAACAGTATGCTGCATTTCCAAACAGCTTTATTGCTTGCTTTATTTACCTATTTTCTCTTGACTGGGTATACAAGATGGACTTTTCAAACCTGTCTAACTGGTCATGGTCAGAGATATGAATGCTATCTATCTTCATAACTATTTGGTTAATTACACATTCCCAAATATCTCTACTCCCAGCAATGACAAATTCAATATTGACAGCTCACCGAAGCCATCAGTCTTTTATAACTTTTGGCTCATGCTAATAACAAAGGCATAAATTTGATGCTGTTTTTCTCCAGAAGTGGTGACCTGCACTCAGGCAGCATTAAAGAATAGCCATAGGCAGGTTTCAACGATCCTTTCCCTTATTCTTAGGGACCTCCCCAAATTGAGGCAGATCACAGGGCTGGCCACTATTTTTGCTGACTTATTGCAGCAGCTCCTCCCTCCCCACCACCCATGCCTGATTAGCTGAGGGGGCTAGGTGGCCCTGCCCTTCACTTCTGATTGGTTGAAAGGCCCATCTATCACGCCCCCTCACCGCTTGCTGGAGGGGGGGCGTTGTAGGACAGGCAGCCCCCATCCATCCCCCGCAGGTCATGAGGACTGTGGGCTCTCACTGGGAAGCCAGCGTTTTATTTTTAGCAAGTCTTTTCCCCCCTGAAGATTTCATGGACAATGCCTAATTTTGAGATTTCCACGAAACTGCAGACTGAGTAGGTCCCTTATTCTGACTCACACTAGGAAATTACAACAAGCAATTCTTGATGTCAAAACATGTATGTGTTGGGATCAGGGAAACGCACACAGGCAAGATACCCATGTCCAGAGTGATACTTGGAGAATGGTATTGTTCGGTCACAGGGAAACTGATTTTCCCCAATTTAAATATGATTAGACCTCCTGAGAGCAAAAGGCACAGAGGTAATACAGTAGTTTCCAGAGTTGAGGGTTAACAGAGAAGCCTGTTGTTTTTACTGAACGTCATTTCAGAGTGGCAAAATGAATGGCTAACATCCCATTTTTCTTTAAAAACAGCTTCCCTCAATCCATAACTGGGGCTTGTAACAAAACCTAGAAACAGAGAATCTCTTGTTCTTGCAACACCCACAGGGCTGACTACCTGCTTCACTCCACGTGAAGTAGACCGTGCCCCCAAACACAAGGTTAGACTTCATTCAGCTCGCCCACTGCTTTCTATGAGCTTGTCACAGGCCTCTTCCTTTCTAATGTTCTTCACATCCTGTCTATACCTTGTTCATCAACTGAACAAAAGTTAGATTTTGGTAAAAGAGGATTACCTCTTGCCCATTTACACCCGCTGTTTGAATAGGAACTAGTTGTGGAACGTCTTCATCATCCTTATTGTTATCTGATTCTTTTATTACCACTTCTGCTTTTCTCTTCCGTTCCATCTCAGGCTCCTTAGCAGAAGCAGCAGCATCACTTGTTTCAGGTGTCGCTTCAGCTTTCCTTGGAGTCTGCTGTGAGACTGCCTTCATCCGCTTTTGTTTCTTTACTTTCTTTTTCTTACATGGATAATTAAAGACGTGTTTTAGCAAGATATACCTAACCCCACATTTTATTACAAATGCCAATGCATTTTATTGCAAGACCAAGAATGAACTATTTTAGACCTTCTAAAGCTTTTCTTCTTCTTCAATAAGAGAATATTATAAAGAATTAATATTAACTTGGATCTTGCCATTCAGGAGATTCTGACTTGGCAAGCACACCTGAACAAAGGAAAAATTATGTGAATTTCACTTTCAGAAAAAAGAATTTCTCCTTGAACACCTTACCCAACATGTAGTAATCCTATATACAAATACATTATTACATACACCCCTACAGTAATCATGTATATAAAAACATGTATCTTAATAAATATACACACATCCCTCCTTATAGCAAGTCACACTCAAAATTGTGAAGTTTTTCAAAAAACAGAGGAGAATAACAGCCCAGACCAGTTACAGGGTGTGGGGCAACATAAAACAGGGAGATCAACTGCAATATTCAATGTGAAGAAATATGTAATATTTTCTTCAACTGGACTAAATTGGTGAAATAACCTCCAAATTAAGAGTCAAAAGTTTGCTTTTTTTCCTGAAAGTTCATTACTTAATTTTGACTATTTATTTCAGATGAGGACTAACTGATGTATCCCTCCTTATCTGCTTATGAATTAATAGGAATACTATACTTATTTTATATTCATTTTTGCCTTATAAAAATAACACAAGTCCAGTGACCTGGTCTGAGTTAGTTGTAAGGCCACAAGCTCTGCTCTCAAACCAACAGTTTCAGGTAAGAGACTGGCAACACTACTGGGCTACATCCTTATTTCTGTATTTGCCATTATCTCAAGTGCAAACAGTGATTTTCCATTACCACTGTTCACACCTGACTGTATGCCGTTTCAGGTACTGTAAGAAATAGCATTTGTAGTGCATCCCAGCTACGGCTATCTGTGCCTCCCTATTAGAATATATAATGTGACCAAATACATTTGTATGAAAACACACTAACCTCTGCAGACTGCCATTTAGCCAGTAGCTCTAATACTATCACCTTGTGACAAGTTACTCTACATAACAAGTTAGCAGTGTTTACCTGTCCATCCTTTCTATGAGCAGATGGCTGCTTCTCAAGCTCATCTAAATTGGAGACTGGTGAGTTAAAGATTGGAAGGGCAACCGATTTGGTAGTTTTGAGGTGAAGAACTTTAATATTTTTCCCCTTCTGCAATAATAAAAAGTAAATAAAGATGAAGCATAGCTGAAACCTAGTCCACTTCACATAATAATTTAATAAAAAAACAGTACCTTTGGCAACTTATCGGCAATCACCCCAACAGCAGCAACAATGTTTTCTAACAACTCTTCAGCTCCCATTCCTGTATGACCTATGCGTGCTGTACTGAAAGAAAAGGATGTATACCATTTTTATTCTGGTAAACACTAATCCTACAGCAGGGTTACCTGGTGTTAATTTACTGGCTTATTAGTGATCTGAATAAAAACCAAAAAAAGCTACCAGACTTTGCAAAAATTCATGGTAACAGCAACGATCAAATTTAAAGAGGCTTCTTTCCTCTCTCTATGACATTCTGCATCAATAACCAATTGTAATTAAGTTGTAGACATCTCTAGACAGATGATACAAAGAGGAAATCTATCACAAAATGGTAGAAGCAAGCTGCTGATCTCTGAAAAACATTACTCCGAAGTCGGTCAGGCATGTCAGGGCAATTTTATTATGTCATAGTGGAAAGAGGTCAAAGAGAAAATTATACAGACACATTTCCTAAAAAGAAAAATCACTATTTTTCTATAAAATCCAAAGTCCATTCCAGATCCTGTGCATTTTGGCAAATTTTAACTTCAGTTTGTTCTTGAACCTACTGAAGGAAAAGTAGATGCATTAATTTAACATTGTATCTTGTTCCTACTCTTAAGAATATATAGTTTTTCACATTTAATACTTACTAACAGCAGCCCTTGTTGGTAACTGGAAGTATAGTTCCTCGGATATATTTGTTTATCTCCCTAGCAAGATCTTTGGCTTTCAGGTTTACAGACAAAGGTGTTCTAAAAAAAAAAGAAAGAGGAAGGAGGGAAAGGGATGCGCAACTTCAATAAGAACAGTTCAGCTCTCAAAGATAATCTGTTATAAATATCCACAAGAGACTTGCCTTTTATTTCTATAAAACACTTTGCCTAGATGTGAAGGCAAAAGTCTTCTAATTCGGTCATCAGACAGAAAGAGATCAAATTTGTTCAGGAGACGACGCTTTGCTTCATACGGTTTATACTCTTGTGTGAGAGTCTTGTAAGAAATGATCTGTACCGTAAGAAGCAAGTGAGTTAGGTTTAAACTGGTTTCAAGATTGAGAATGTCTTGTTACAGCTCCATACATACGATTGTCAATACTGCTAGTCCATTAAAACGTCAATAGTAAAATAGTCTATTGCCTTCTCTACTTTACAGACATTTACACAAACAAATTGTACTTTAAAAAAATGTTAAAAAGATATTGAGGTTTAAAAAAAAGAAAAAAAATTGAAGATAAAACCATTTCTAAAAATGAGATTTTACTTTTCTCTTATTTTCCCTTTTTTACTCAGTAGCCTAAAACTGTGTAGCTTGCAGCGCTACAGTGGAGTGAACTGTTTTTGCTTTATTCAGGTCAAAAAAATCTGATTGTTAAACATTATTCTTTTTTTTTAAATTACAAATTCGTTGTTTTGGTCATCAAGAGCTAAAAGTGAAATTAGACTAGAAGTAGCTGAAAAAGTTCCTAAAAATGTTCCTGTATTATTACAAACAACCGATATATCAGAATCCCTCAATGTCCCTACCTGGCTGATATTTGTGATCCCATTCTGTTGTAAGAGTTTCTTGTACAAGTTTTCAGTCTGTTCCGCAGATAATTCAGGTTCATCCTTTGTAAACAGGCAAATTTCAGATGTTTCTGGTCGAATAACATGAGGGAGTGGTCTATAACAAAGCGATGAGATGGGAGGCAAGTTGCTAAGTCAGACTTTCTCTCTACACAAAGCCAGACCTAGTAAGCATTTTAAAATTACTATACCTATGAGCGTAAGTGCTAAAGACCTTGGTCTACAACTATATATAACATGCAAAAAGTACAAAGGATCTGCAATGAGATCCATAGGTCTGCTAAACGCATGCAAGTCTTTGTAGGTTCAGAGCTTTAAACAGGCTGGGGCTCTAACTTGTCGTGCAGTATTACTGTACCTCAGAGTAAGGAAACTTTGCAGTGATTGGCAATGAGGCTGATGAATAAACACACTGAGCCTTTATTTCTTGAACTGGGAAAAAGAGGTACCAAACAGCACAAAACCCAACAAGATGGGCACACGGGACATGCATAGACTCTGTTAATAGTAAATCTTGCTTCATTTACCTCGCTGAGCCAACTGACTAAGCGAAAAGGGCAAAAGAGATACCCATTCACACAGCAAAATGTCCCCAAGAATGCTTGGACAGCACCACAGATGTGGGAGACTACTAAAAATTCTTGAAACCGATAAAATACGGTTTTATTTTGATAGTGGGGTGAGGGAGGTAAACAGAGATCATGTAGGCCACTGTCACAAAGTGCCATGCTATGGCAGAGCAGATGAGAAGCACTGTGCCTGGAGCTAGAGCAGGGGTGGGCAAAACATGGCCTGTGGGCTGAATCCAGCCTGCCAACAATTTGATCTGGCCCATGGAAGGATGGCCTCCAACTCACTGGATCTGGCCTGTGGGTGCCTGGCAACTCCAATGCTGTGTGGTGCTGGGTGGGCATGGGGGGGACTGCTTCTGCCAAGCACCATCAGGCATCAGCTACAGACCTGGACAGGGTGCCCGCCACAGCGGTTGGGCGTCAGCATCACAAGTAGATGCTGCAGGCAGATTCAGTTCGGACACAGAACCTGCCAGCAGCGTCCAGGCATGGTCATCTGGCCAGATGTCAGGGCACTGGAAACTAGCTAATGTGGTCCCCATTTTTAAGAAAGGGAGGAAGGAGGACCCAAGTAACTATAGGCCTGTAAGCCTCACCTCGGTGCTCAGGAAGACCTTGAAGAGAATCATCAAGGAGCACATCTGTGGGGGGGGCCCTCAGGGGAGATCATGGTCAGGAGCAAGCAGCATGGGTTCATCAAAGGCAGGTCCTGCCTGACCAACCTGGTTGCCTTTTATGACCAAGTAACTAAATCTTTGGATAATGGTGTCGCCATGGGCGTAGTCTTTCTAGATTTTAAGAAGGCCTTTGACACTGTCTCTCACCCCATCCTCATCAATAAATTAAAGGACTGTGGCATTGATGCCTACACAGTTGGATGGGTAAAAAATTGGCTGATGGGGTGCACCCAGAGAGCAGTGGTGGACAGGCTGTACTCAACCTGGTGAGATGTGAGCAGTGGGGTACCCCAGGCCTCGGTCCTGCACTATTTAACATCTTCATCAGTGACTTGGACAAGGGGGTGGAAAGTTGCTATCCACGTTTGCTGATGACACTAAGACGTGGGGCGAGGTGGACACACTTGAAGGGAGAGAGAGGCTGCAACTAGATTTAGACAGACTACAAAAGTGGGCAGATGAGAATACGATGGGGTTCAACGTAGACAAATGCAGGGTGCTGCACCTTGGGAGAAGGAATCCACAGGATGCATACAGGCTGGGGAGTTCCCCTCTTGAAAGCACAGAGGCGGAAAGGTATCTTGGAGTCGTTATTGACTCCAAGATGAACATGAGCTACCAATGCCAGACCACAGCCACAAGGCCAGCCATACCTTGTCATGCATCCAAAGATGCATCTCAAGCCAGTCCAGAGAGGTGATACTCCCCCTCTACGCGACACTGGTCAGGCTGCAATTGGAGTACTGCGTCCAGTACTGGGTGCCGCACTTTAAAAAGGATGTGGCCAGCTTGGACAGAGTTCAGAAGAGGGCTACCTGCTTGGTTGGAGGGCAACAGGATAGGCCCTATGAGGAGAGACTGAGGGACCTGAACCTGTTCAGCCTCAGCAAGAGGAGGCTGAGGGGGGACCTGGTGGCTGCCTACAAACTCATCGGGGAGATCAACAGCAAACACCTTCTGGGGTGACAAGGAACAATGGTAATAAGCTGAAGGAGAATAGGTTTAGGTTAGAGATCAGAAGGCAATATTTTACAGTTAGGGTGGCCAAAATCTGCAACCAATTTCCTAGGGAAGTGGTCCTCGCTCCTACCTTGGGCAAATTCAAGAGGAGGTTGGATGATCACCTGTCTGGGGTCTTGTGAACCCAGCATTCATTCCTGCCTGTGACAGGGGTCAGGACAGATGATCTGTACAGGTCCCTCCTCCAAACCCTAGCGACTATGAAACTATAAAACTCTGTTGGCTCGCTGCCCGCCCAGAGCCCCGACCCGGACCCTGTGCACCCAGGTAGGAGCTGCTGTTGCGCTGGGCAGGTGGTATCACCTGCGTGTTTTCTCCCTCTCTCCTTCCCTCCCTCCAGACCCCAGCAGAAGCCACAGTTCATCTGAGGTCCTGATGCTCAGCTGCGGACCTGGACAGGCCCTACAGGATCAGCGTCAGCCTCAGCAGCTGTCCGGGGCTGCGGCTGAGCCTCAGGGCCCCAGGCAAAGTCTGGATTCTGACACGGTCTGGAGGGAGGGAGACGGATGCGGCCCCCGACAGGCCCCACAATGAGCTCGGGTCCCTCCAGCTGAAGAAACCGCCCGCTCCCGGCGAGGAGCCCCGCGAGAAGGCAGCGCGGCGGGCCGGGTCCTCACATGAACAACGAACGCTCGAGCGGGGGGATCTTCCACACCGTCACCATCAAGTAGAGGGTCTCGCTCCCGCCGAGGAGCGGCTTCTCCGCGCTGGCCCGGGCCGCGACGTAGGCCAGCAAAGCCTGGACGGCCTTTCGCACCTGCAGGAGCACAAGCACCGGGGGCAGCTCGAGTCGAGGCGGCCGAGCCCCGGCCCCGAGGGCCGCCCCGCCACGCCGCGCTGCCCCCGGCCCGGTACCTGCGCACGGTCCAGCCCCTCTACCGGCTCCGCCATGGCACCGAGCGCACGTGCAAAACCGCCAGAGCCGCACCCACGTGGAATCGGCGCGCCCGGATGGCGTCACAGCGTGAGCAGGCGGACTTCCGGGGCGGGATTTCCTCTCACGTTCATGTCTGCTGGTCTCTCCCCCACCCCGGCCGCCAAGCAGGACGGGCTGCAGCTCGAGGCAAGGCCGGGGCCGCGGCCGCTTCCCCCGCCCGGGCGAAGGGAGGCTGTTCGTGGCTTTTCCAGGCCCGAAGGGCGCGTATCTGAGCCGAGCACGTGGCTCTGCGGCTCGGAGTCAGAGGGGCCAGTCGCGGGGCAACAGGAACCCGCCTGGCTCTCCCCGTGGAGCCGCTCAAGACTTGAGTCCGGTTTGTGGCGCTGGCGAGAGCCGAGAGTGAATCTAGCTGCAGTGGTGGGATTCGCTGGGAAGAGGTGTCATGTGCGACGGATGAAACTCGCATTTCCAATCTGATCGCGAAATAAAAGCACTGGAGGCGGGAAGGAAGGCCTCTTGGAGCCAACTGCTGGGTAGGAAATTCCCTCCTACACCGGTGAGATGACAAGGGTGTGAGATGACTGTGGGGAGTTTCATACGCCTTGAAATAGATGGAGTGCAAACAGAGGTTCGTGAATAATGCAGCAGTCTGTCATTTATAGTAATGAAACCTACGGCAACATGTGCAAACGGAGAATGCGAGCAGAGTCCATAAAAAGCCTCTGTGAAAGTAAATCACTTCCTATTATTGTAAGCCAGGAGTGTCATTTAAATAATTTATGTCCAAAATGTTTCTGGTCTGTTAGCATAGCATTGCTCTCATCAATAAGAGACAAGGAGAGAGTGCTGTCAGACTCCTTAGCTAGTTGGCAGTCTCACGCAGGTGTAGTGTTGTTATACAAGTTTTGAACTTGACACAGCAGCCTTATTTAATTAAAAGTGGACTATAGTTAATTGAGATAGGATTTGAGCAAGAGCCAGGTTAGAGGTCGAATGTTGTTAGACTATTAATTGCATACACTGTAAGTAAACATGTTTAACTTATAAAGTTCACAAAACTGACAAATACATTTGTCGTATCAAACAATCCACAACCGCAGCAGCACTTAACTGATAAACCGGCATCAAGGGCTAGAGTAACCTTCACCATACACACATCTGGAAGTTTTCTATCTGTATTGACCCAGCTACAACCCACATCCATTAATATGCTGATGTCTGAAATGACAGAACAGCTGAGCGTTCCAGCTGACTAGTAATCTAAAAGGATGTTTTCCAGATATCCCTATTTTTTAAGTTTATTTTTCATTAAAATTAATATAAAAGAAATTTTGAAGTTTCCTCTTACATGTAGGAAGCCCTGGATTTTATAAATTCAGCTATATCCAAGGTTAACAATAAGACTATTTACTTCATGGTAATTATGGATTCCAATTTTTTGGGATTTTCCAGGTCCCCAAAATCTACATGCCGTCAAGACTGGGTGTGTAACTTGTCTAACCCAAACAAGCAAAGATTATGTAGATACTTGTATACATTAGAAACAGTGAACAGTATCCAAGGGACTTGTTCTTGGGGAGACTACAAAAATCTTCATTCAGTAGGAATATTTTCTGTTAAATTATATGACTTCATTCTCTCTCCTTCTCCCAAAACAGGCTTCTGGGAAATACAAATCAAACATCAAGAGTAGGAGGGATAGATACATTCTCTTACCCAGTGCAATATTAAAAACAAATACTTTCAAAGCATGGTAAGATGTTACTGTATAATACAACATACAAAGAGTTTTATACACACTTAAAATGAATGTGCCTATTGTGACTGGTGTAGACTATGGGCAGGTTGGGGGAGGGGGGAGTTGTCGTTGATACCCCTAAAACCAGTGCTGCGTTGCCTTACATTAGAACAGCCTGACAAGATGGAGGCATTTAGGGTTTTTTTTTTAAAGTTGTATCTTGAGCCTTCACTATCCATCTAAACATTCTTTGACAAACCAACTGGTGGTAGAAGTCAGGAACAAGTTTGTTTTTTTTCTTAGCAAGGACAGATATATAGGCAAGGGCCACATGGAATCAGAAAAATATGCATGGTGGCAGAGATTCTGGTAGTTGGGCCAAGATCAAAATATTCTTAGATATTTATTTTAACTAGACCACAGCCCCTGGGTTTTCATTGAAAACCATTGGTGATTCTTCCCCACAGGGTGAAATAAACTGGGTAAATGGAATTTCCAGCAGGAACTAGAATTGTATTGGTCCATTTTTCCTTACAAGCTCTAGCATGGGGATTTCTGGTGCAGGTTGTTTACATAAAGTCAAGATAAACCATTGAGATTACTGAAGCTCTTCCCCATTCTCTGAAAACACCTGATACAGCTACAGATTTTTTTTTTTTTTTTTAAATAAAGGGTACATTTTCTCATTATGAATGTAATATTTAAGCAATAGTTGGGCTTCGTGTGCCACTGAAAAATCTGTAGTGGCCTCCATCTATTTTGCTAGCAAAGGTTCTTGAGGCATCATCTCCACAGAATGGCTTGGGGGGGGGGGGTGTGCTTTTTTAGGAAGAAGAGCAAAGTTGTGTCCAGTGGATGGCTAGTGCCAGTGAAGCTTACAATTCCAAGAGAACTGTTGCTCTCAAAGTTTTGGGTGTCAATTCTTGGTCCTTCGTAATGATTATACATATGTGGCAAGCTTGCAGTTGGCTGATAAGCAGGCCCTGTGCCCCAGTGTGTGTCCTCTCCTTGCTTTTTCTTCTTGCATGTAGCAGGAAAGAATAAATGATAATTTTTTGTTGCAAAATAATAACTCTACTACTCCACGTTAAAAGACTTTGCATTTAATTATTATTACATATATCAAGGCTTTTATTTCAAGAACATACAAGGTCTTAATCATTCACTATCATCATAATAATCTGTTTGTTGATAAGTTAAGTCATGGCTATACAATAAAGCCATATCCACACTACAGACTTCTGCCAACATAGGGTCTGAAGCTGTGTGAGCCCTGACCAGCATAGCTATTCTAGCAAAAGCTCCTGGTGTAGATGCAATTATACCATAAAAACTGAGCTTTGTCAGTAAAGCTCTTTTGCTTTGTGGATCAGTTTTGCAGGGATAAGCTGCAGTCACAAGAGGAGAGTTTTGCCAGTGTCATGTGCTGGCTTAGCTATACTGGACAAATTGCTCCTAGTGTAGATATGGTCTCAATCCAACTCTTTGTCTTAATTTACATTTTTTTTTCCAATGGATAAATCCTTTATTTCTTGTTTTCAAAATAATACACCATGTATTTTCATAGAAGGAAATAAGTATTCAAAATGATTGTTTAAAAAGTTTATTACACTGATGAATTTATTAGTAAGTAGTACTTATTTCACAACAAAGCAGCTGAACCATTCCATTTTCCTCACTGACCTAAATTTAGCTCTTTTCAATTGTAGTTAAAAAAAATGGACTAACAATGTGGTATGACAATTGAATGAAGTACACTGAAGTTGAGATGCAATCAGAAGATGATTCAGAGATTCAAAATCTGATAAAGGTATATAGATACATTTAGTTCTCATACCTAAAAATGCAGCCAATTGTCCTAGGCTTTGTTTTGCATTTTGCTATTAATAAGCTTAAAGTTTGATAATATTCAAACACTTTACAGTCTAATCAAAAACTTGTATTGCTGAACAGAATCTACAAGCTATGATTCAACATAATCGCCAATGCACTTCAATCTTAATTCAGTTTCCCTTTACATACAAGGCAGTTTTAATTAATTTATGGAAGTGGTAGTCAAATGCACTAGCCTTAAGATAGAACGGGTTATAGAAATCCTTGCAATTTCCATGTACTGTTAAATTTCCATCCATTGATTTTCTGTTTTCAGTGATGAGTCCTTTCAAATTCACGATCAAGTTTTGATATTTATTTTAAGTTTGCTCAAAAGAATTCAGTTCAAATATTATTTAGTTGCCTTTCAATGTTTTTAAAAATGTTTTAGGAAAAAAAACTCCGTCTTTCATTGTTAGATTCCTGACTTCTCAAAGTACTATTTTAATGAGAGCATTTAAAAACATTTCAAGACAGTAAAGTTTTACACTTGGAAATTTCTAGTCAATTAAGAAAAACAAAAATCAAAGAGTTTAACTTAATTTTTACACTGGTTTAAGATCTAAGGAATTGTTCCATTTTGGTTTTGTTCACTTGGTTGGGGAAAAAAAAAAGTTGTCTAAAACTCTCAGATTTCCCGGAAAAAAAAAAAAGCCCAGAGATTTGCAGACATAATAAAATTTATTTAAATTTCATGCATTATGGTAGCTACAAGTGTAGTCATATGAAACTGAAGGACAACAGCTTGCTCTGTCCGTACAATGTAGCCTTAAGTGAAATGAATGGGAATTCCACAGTTACAAAGAAACAAAAAGGGTAAACCTGTTTTAAGTTCTGGAATTCTGTGAACTGCAACACAGTCTTTTTTTTTCCACCTGTAAACTTTTTGAGGAAGGGATGGGCTCACCAATATTTAGGTGTACAACTTCAAAATATTTAGTTTATTCTGAAGAAGCTTGGAATAAACTTTTAATCTAATAATGGAGAAATGTATTAATACTTTGGGAAGTAAAAAGTCCATTCATTTTCATCCTAATGGTTAAAAATCAGGATGGTAATTGTAAACCAGTTCACTTTCAAATTATAACTAAAAAGGGTTTGTTTTGTAGCTCCTTCAAGTTGTATTGAGGAAAATTCGTTTTGAACCAGTTTTGTTTTTACTTTCTCAAGAAAACTCTTCACTAGCCCACACAAGCTTAAATTGCTCTGATATGCAAAAATTTACAGACTGTGCTTGATTCTGCCCCCTCTCAAATTTCAGTATGTGCAAATTCTTAGGGATTTAAATCTCTCCCCTTCTCAACTCAGACTGATCTTTAAAACAGCAAGGATTATCCAGCCTTCTAACTTACAGTGAACTGAGTAATTTATAGTTACTGGCACTTTTTTATTGGCCCAGTTCTCCCACAAAGTGTAGCTCTTATGAATGCTAATAGGCACTATTGCCACAATTCTCTTGTTTTTGCAAGTTCCAATGATTTACCAGTTGTTAACATTTTCTGCAGTTAAGAATTTTAATTATGCTGTACTTTATAATGACACAATATGTAGTTCTAGCATTCAAAACCAACTTACTGTGTCTAAGTAAACAAGTCAAGTCAACCTAACTTTGCTGTAGATATAAAGAGATATAAAGCTAATGAAGATGCCACATTTGCATGAAGGTATTTAATTTTAAGAATGTATTAAAGACCAAAAGGAAGGGGTAAAACTAATTCCTTTAATACAAACTTGGTCAACTGCCCAATTGCCTCATTTAAAACTCCGTGTGTGTGGGGAGGCTGAGGAGTTTAGAAAAGTCCAAGTAATCAAATATTTAGGTTACTTGGAAAGTTAAAAAGCTAATGCAACAGCGTTACATCTGGATAAAAAACATTATTCCAAAGCAATTCAAATACCGAAAAGGATTTCAAATTGAATAGTTTATTAACATGGTAGATGTCTTTGTAACATGTGCACACACACTCGCACACTCCAAATGATCTGCCTGGAAAAAAGGTGTCGTAACATGTTGGGGGAAATTAAACATTAAAAATCCTTTAGATTTTCATAATTATAGGCAATTATGTCCACATCACTTACAAAGCTATTGCCGAATCTTTCCAAGGAAGCAGAATTTGGGAGGAAAAAAAACCCTTTTTGGGAAAATTCAACAGTGGCATAGCAGAGCTCTCAATATGAGAAAGCTGACATAATGTGGACCTTTGCTGTGAAATTTGTCTTTGCAAAATATGGGGAAAAGTTTATCAATGGGCAGAAAATAAGAAGGCGGTGTGACATAGGCTTTTGCAGAGTCAATTTTCCTCACAGTATTGTGCAGGGTCATCGAGAAAAATGCTTAGTCCTTCTCTGGAACCAGTTTCAGAACTTTTCCAATTGCAATGGTCTTACCTAAACCCAGGAAAAAAACACTTGTATTAGGTTGTTGAGCAATGCACATACTTCCAGAAGCATAAAAGCTTCCATAAAACATACAGATTCTTCATATCACAAATGCACTTCCACAACACTTAACAGAAGGCAGGGCAGGGGGGTACCTCGGAGACTAACTCATTCAGAGCTTTAATAGTGGTATAATTACTCACCACTCAGAAAAGTGGTAGTGTACATTCATCTAAGTCAGGACTACCTAACTGGTGGACTTCATGCAAGCCCATAGGGCCCTCTTCAGGTGCTTTTTCCCCTAGCGCTCTGGCTGCAACAACCAGCAGGGGCTTTAAGCTCCCTCTTGGTCTTCTGGCTGCCACTTCCTGACCCTGCCCCAGGACAGCACAGCAAGGGAAACAGAGGGTGATTTGGTGGGGGGCGTGGGTGTGTGGTGCAGAAGTGGGGGTTGCGTGCCCGTGCTGTACGCAGAGGGGTGTGTATGTGCACGCCCCTGTGTGCACTTGCACAGGCATGAAATGCAGCAGCAGGGGCAGCAACTGGGGACAGTCTACAGGGCATGCAGCCCCTGGATGCTTGGAAGCTGAACAGCCCTGATCTAAACTTTTAATGGTTTCAACGGAGGAATTTGTTTTAGTGTGCTCTAACATGTAGTAATTGAAGATGCCAGCTCTGCAAAAGCACGTTCCAGGACTAGGCAACAGAAAGAATTTTAGTGGTTAGAAATGGTTCTCTCTTAGAAGTAAAGCCTACTATTTCTGGAAGCAGTTTTCTAAGTTTCTTTTGGGAAGCATATTCTTGGTAGTCCATAACAAGTAGATCAAGCCATGTTTTTAACTCACCTAATCTTTGGTGCAAGAGTTAGGTGAGGCAAGTGTTGTTTGGGATAACTACTGTGTCTTGCTTGGTTGAATTTGAACTAGTAGATGGATTACAAGTGAAGTTCTGCACTAAAACTTACCAAAACTACTGGCTTCTCATTAAATTGCCTTGAATCGTCTGACTTGAAGTAAAAATAAGTGGACTGACTGATTAAAGAGACAATTTTTTGGCAATCCCCTCAGTTATTTGACATAGGAAATTAAGTGGAAAGCATTCCACTGCTCTTCACTAAGACTGAGTATTATGGAGTCACGTCCATCAGTTTGATACTCTTAGGAGCAAGGAAAAGTAGGCCTGGAATCATGAAATCAGCTAGTCCAGCCCTTTGCTCAAGGCAGGAACATGCCTGGACTAAGCCATCCTAGTCAAGTATCTGTCTAACTTGCTTTTGAAAAAAAGAGAGTTGGTATTCCACAAACTTCCCTAGATAGCCTGTTCCAATGCTCAACTATCATGATAGTAAGAAAGTGAGTAGAGATAGTGAAAATGAGAAAAAGATCCTCCTAATCTCCATCTTAAGTTATCTCCGTTGCAGTTTGAGCTCCTGGTTCTGTCCTCTACAGCCACAGAGAATGGCCTACTTCCATTCTCTTTGTAACTGTTCTTTGGGTATTAGAAGACTTGTTAAATCCCTCTCCCAGCTTCTCTTTTCCAGATTAAATAATCCTAGCTCTTTCAGCCTTTCCTTGTAAGTCATGTTTTCCAGGCCTCCAATTTTTTTGTTGCTTTCTGCTGAACTCTTACCAAAATGTCCACATCTTTCTTGAAGTATGGGGCCAAAACTAGACAGTACTCTAGGTGAGGCCTCACCAGTGCCAAACAGAGCAGAAAGATAACGTTCCTTCATTTGTAAGCAACATGCCCATTGATACAACAGAGCTGACTATTAGCTTTTTTGGAACGAGCACACAAATTTAGCTTATGGTCCATTGAAACACCAGGTCCTTTTTCACTGCACTGCAACATAGCTAATCATTCTTCCAATCTGTATTTGGGCAGGAAATTATTCTATTCCAAGTGTAGGGCTTTGCACTCAACCCTGCTGAATTTTATTCAAATTGATTTCTGACCATTTCTCTAGTTTATCTAGGTCATTCTGAATCCTAGCCCTGCCCTCCAGAATGTGAGCAATTCTACTCAAGTGTCATCCACAAATTAGTTAAGTGTGCACTCAACCCTATCCTCCAACTCACTGATTGTTTTCACTGCAAAGAATCAAAAGCTAAAGATGAACAGCTCAACTTGAAATAAAACTGGCTTGCAAGGTGTAAATCTGATGCCTTAAATTGTGCTACATAAAATACAGGAGACAATCAAGAACTGTACTATACAAGTGAATAAAAACAGTAGGAATTTGTCATAAACTGAACAGGAGCTATGGAAAATAGCTGTATGTTATCTAACAGCTGAACATGAAAGGAAGCTTAACTCAGTAATGAATCTGCACTTTGGGGCCACTGAAGATTAGATACAATTCAAGTAAGGCTTTCAGTCCACTTCTAGGGTTACTACAAGTACTGCTATCAACTAGCAAATGACATCAGGGTCTCATAAGAGAAATCTATTTCACCTTAGTAGCTATAACTCAGATGCCTTGGTTTATTATCCCTCTCCTGGGATATTGCTTGTTTAATACAGAAAGGTCTTCCCTAATGAGAAATCCCATTTGGAGGCAGTAAGGCCCAAATACATCCTTGCATATCACAATTGAGATTTTTCTGGGGAAACAAAACTTGACATCTGTATTAAGCTCCACAAAAATCTCTCCAAATCCTTGATTTGAGAGGTAGTTGGGTCTTGTGTCACTGTTAAAATAAATATCTTACATATCCCTAACCTTGGACTCACCCTGGTGGAACTACTGATGCATGCAATACAAGAGCCCCACTATCCTGTAACCTGAAGAGAACTTAATATTGTTTAATTAAATCCTTAAAAACAACCTTTTAAAACTTGTGATGTTCAAATTAGTGTCTTCAGTAAATATTCAAAAACACATTGCTAAAGACAAGAGTTCTGCTGGTTATTCAAAACCAGGCTTGTTTCCTACTGCTCCCTATCAGCTTTAGGACCTGATACTTTTGACAGTACTGTTATCCCCTCTCTGGATGCTGTACAATGAAATAGCTGTGTTGCAGCAGGATGAACAGTAGAAAATTATATACAGATGAACTTTCCTTAAGGACAACAATTAGCCAGATTTCTGTGCATGATATTTCTTATTCTAAGCACATGAAAATCCATGCATCTATACAGACACTAAGTGTAATTGTAGATAAAGTACTCTTACCCTCATCTCTTAAGGTAAACCGCCCCATCTGAGGGAAATCTTTGAATGTCTCAAGGCAGATGGTTCCTGCTGTCCTTAAACGAGCAATGCATACTTGATCTTGTTTCACAAAACGGGGTCGCGTCTTACTTTTTTCTCCTGTTTTTTTGTCTACCAAGCAGATTAAGGCCTAGAAAAAGGAAAAGAAAGTAATTACAAGTGTTAGCCAACATAATTCTAGGGCAATTATGATCTTGATTATTTTTTCCTCAAAAATAAAGCAACAATATGTTCTCCTACAGAAACCTGGTGCAATTTAAATGAAATCAAGATAATTAAGTTAGTTATTTTGGTAACACTTGCTTATGAGAGCACCCTGTACATTTCTATAGTTAAAAAGCAACCCCCCAAAAACAAAAAAACCTGTTATTTTTCTCTTAAATTTTCCTTTCCTTTGGTGCCATGTGAAAAAATCACCAATTACGAATAAAATAAACTTCTGGGAGGACAACTTGAAAGTGACATCCTCTTTGATTTTTGTTTTAATTTAGGCCAGAAAAATGTTCAGACTAAAATATGAAATTGTTTCCCCTTATGATTTGAAGCATAAACAAACAGCAGGTTACATGACTTTCGAAGTATTTTTGTATCAACATTCCAGCTTAAAATAAGACTCACTGTTATCTCGACTTCTTCAATACAGGTGTGAATGTGCAGCACCGCATTATAACCTGGGCAGATGATGGATTTGTGCTCAATTATCACTATCTGTAAATTACATAAAAATGAATAATCATTTTCTTCATGTAGCATATCCTAAAGCAGCAAGCTAACCACATAAGGATTAATTCCCCAACGCATGTTTCCATCTAGAAACTTCACACAACAGGGATTATTACTGGAGAAAACATTTCAGTAGAAAATGCAAAATCTAATTGGAGAACAAGAAAATTATTAAATAGTTTCTAACACGGAAGAACACTGCACCACTAAAAAAATAACCAAACAATATGAAAACAGAATTTTGCTTTATGATTAATGAATTCTAAAATCTCATTCAGGGTAAAGGAGAGGAGCACTGAGGCATCATCAGTCCATATTGTATTGACAATGATGCAAGGAAAAACTGACATTAAATCGGCGTTTTTGGCTGATGTAGCCAATAATTTCACCAATAAGAGAGCTCACCAAAAGCATACGGGAACATCTCCTAGCTAAAAGGTAGGCGTACACCCAATGGAAGGAAGGAGCCATCACCAGGGAAGACTATACCTTGGTTGCTCGGGGATGTGGGGGGCAGTCAGGAAGGCCAAGGCGGAGATGGGACTGGGACTAGGACCCTGATCAAGGACAACAAGAAGTCCTTTTTTAAATGTATAGGGGGTAAAAAGAAGGTACCAGGTAATATGGGGCCTCTGCAAGACACACTAGGAAATCTGGTCATTGCATGAGACAGCAAAGCTAACCTATTTAACAATGTCTTTGCCTCCATTTTTCTGAGCAGGGACTGGGTCAAGCCCCCTACCGGGACACCCATAGGACCCAGGGGAGGCGCACCTAGGCCTAGGGTCAGTGAGGACCTAGTCAGGGAACTTCTGGAGAGCCCAGACGTATTTAAAAATCAACCGGTCCTAACCATCTCCACCACAAAGTGCTGAGGGAATTAGCAGAGGTCATCGCAGGACCCCTGGCATGGCTTTACGAGCACTCATGGTGCTCTGGTGTGGTGCCAGAGGACTGGAAGAGGGCCAATGTGGTTTCCATCTTCAAAAAGGGAGGAAGGAGGACCCAGAAAACTATAGGCCAGTTAGTCTTACCTCGATCCTGATTAAGCTTCTTGAGAGAATTATCCTGG
>NW_017728923.1:18885574-18892297 GCF_001723895.1 Crocodylus porosus | reverse complement strand
ACAAGCTGGCAGAGGGTAGATTTAGGCTAGATATCAGGAGGCGCTACTTCACAGTCAGGGCAGCTAGGATCTGGAACCAACTTCCAAGCGAAGTGGTGCTGGCCCCTACCCTGGGGGTCTTTAAGAGGAGGCTGGATGAACACCTCGCCAGGGTTGTTTGACCCCAGTACTCTTTCCTGCCATGGCAGGCGGTCGGACTTGACGATCTGCTCAGGTCCCTTCTGACCCTACCAACTATGAAACCATAGAAGACTAACAATGCAATATTAACTTTATCGTCAAATATTTTAAAATGTGTTATTCCATACCTGCCAAACCCCAAATTATAATTTTACTTATTTCAGTAAAGTGGTCACTAAAATTCCCTACTCTGTATAGCAACAGTAACGGGAAACAGAATTCAAGTCTAACAAATCTCAGCAATTCATTATAAAATAACTACAAATAACGTTTTCTAAAAAAAAAAAAAAAAAACGCATCAGAAATTAGCATTGATTGAGTCAGTACAGGCAAAGTCTATTTTAATGTCATCACCATCATTACTAGAATTATATTTTAGTTGCTGTACCTGGGCATCAAATGTGCGTCCAGAATGACACAGATTATTAGGGTCACAGAGTATAAATCCTGGAAGAATCTCTTCTTCTTCAATTCCTTTCAGTCTGATCTTCAGATTTTCACCTGGGGCTACTGAATCAGTTTCTACATCATCAGAAAGGATTCCAAGAACTTCCACGTTGTGCTTAAAGAAAGCAAGATTGGAGTTTGCTGATATGAAACATTTAATGCACTTATTAACAACAAAAGTCACTCATACAAATGTATATTAGAGCTATACAAGCTGTTAGATACTTTGCTTTGCTTTACACGACTGGTTTGTAATATAACAATAAAAGTGTGATGAACCTGACAACTGCATAAAAACAAATGAGTTTCCTTGCATCAGTCAACTATTAAAAATACACATACATCTAGCAAATTTATACCCCACTATATTCTAATTGATCCAATAGTGTGGCATTAGTTCAGAATCCATCAATAGTAAGTTTCAAAAGGGTTTCATCAAGCTAGAGACAGCCACTTCTTTCTCTATGAACTGTTGCTGAAAGCATGACTCCAAAGCAATATATAATTTTCATCCATTTTGTGGCATGTGCGCTACTCTTATGCAGATGTATTACATTCTATATATTTTAGTTTGAACATTACCATTGGCAAAAGCTTTAAAAAGGCAGAGAAAGCCAATTTTCCAAAGGCCCTTAAAACACTTTTAAATATGAAGGTGAAGATCTGATATACCTTGTTTGGCATCATCACAAGCTGCTGTCCTTTGCAAATCGAGCCTGATTCCAGCTTTCCCAGGACTACAGTGCCCATATCCTTTTTTTATAAAGATTAGAAAAATGTACACCATTAAAAAGTTGCTTTCCTTAATGGACTTCTCTATTTTTTCTACTTAATCATAATACAGACAATTCAAATACATCAAATGAGTTGAAATTACTGCATTTAAGGCTCCCTCTACATGTGCAGGTAAAGACACAATGGGATTTAACGTGTGATCCACACAATCATGCTTCTTGCTATGTGATAACTACTTTGCACGTGTAGCTGGTCTCAAGTTAACTGTGCAATTAGCTAGGTAATTGTGCACTACCTGTAATGTATAGAGGGGGCCCAAGTTATTACCTTCCAGTAGGAGAAGCCTCTAAAGCAGTATTAAAACAGATTCCTAAAATAAAACATCTCTTCCTTTCAGCCAGTTCTGTAGTTCTAATTAATTAATTAAAACAGAATGACAGGTATGCTTAACTGCTGCCCCTACCTCCCAAAACCCTACCCAGAAAAGAAAAGAAAACAGACCAATGAAATGCATGGTCCATCTAGTCATGGAGAACAGAACCAACTGAATCCTAGTATTTTTATTTTTACCTTGTATTTATCGACAATTGGCAGCCTGATTGGTCCATCAACTGAGCGGTTGAAGTTTGGCAAATTATCCAGATATGGAATAAATGGTAATCCTCTAGAAAAGTAAAGTCATTCATTTAGATATATTCATGTGGTTTAAAACTCTGAATCCAGCTGAACTTTTTCTTAATGACCCAAGGAAAAAGGCCCAAAACTAAAAAACTTAAAACAAAATCTTTAACACGACAAACATGACCACCATTTATGTCCATGTTAGTATAGCTCAAAAATGGTCCTGCAAAGTGTTAATATTGTTTGCATTCACAGCATGCAATTACGCTCTCTCTTTCATCTCTCAGTTTCATCTCACTTAAGTCTCTACTGAAAGTGAGAGCTTCATCTCTCACTTTGCACATGTAGCTGGTCTCAAGTTAAACCTGTGCCCTGGACTGCCTGCCCCCCAACACCTTGTACTGAGCCATAAGTGAAGTCACAGGGGCTAAATAATTTTCTTAGAACTCCAACCATCCATGTCTACATTCAGCTAACTCTTCAGAGCTGCGGGACAAGTGACAGCAGAAGTCTTGTATAAAACTAGAGGTGCACTGATATAATCAGTCTGATATCAGATCAGTACCAATTATAGACCAGTTCATTATCTCTTTGAGAATCTTGCTAGGCAGGCTAAATCTGTTCCAGAAGTGTGGGCACAGAGAGCTACTTCTAAATGTCATTTTATTAACATCATTTAATTGCCCTGAACCATATTGGCAAACATAGTATTAAGTGGGGACTGGGCTTGTAGCCAATTATGTTAAAGTTCTACATAAACTATTATTTACTCTAGCCACACGTCCAACATGAAACTACCAGAAAACTGAAGTAGCAGAGAATTTTCAGAACCTCAGAAGGCAAAGAAAATGTTATAGCTTGTGAATAGTTTTGCAGTGAAATCTTTCTGCAGTTAACCAAATGCTTGTTTTGTTCACTTATCAGACTGGTTTGTATTCCCTCTTGCCCTGATCATCGTCTTTCAAGCATATTTTTGGCTAGTATATTGGAAATGACTAAAATATATCAAGCTATATTTCTGCTTAACTTTATTGCAGCAATGTCTTTACAGGACTATTACCAACTCCCCAACTTGTTAGTAAACATTATGATACGTACATATACCAAGGACAGAAGTCCGATTGTTCTTTAAGATTTGCTCCAGTCAATCCTGAGCAGGGCATGAAGTGAATATCTTTTTTGGGATTGAAGCCAACTTTCTTTAAAAATGGCACCAGTTTTTCTTTACATTCCTCATATCTGTTAAAAAATTGACAGGCATAACATCATTTATGCCATTTTAATAACAATAACGTTCAAATAGAAAAACAGTATACTAAGTCCTGAAACAAAATATATTTAAAAAATTCAGTGTAAAAAAGCAGTTAAGGGTGAATGTACATATAATTCCCTAAAATCCTCCTCAAAACATTTTTTTGGTGATGTTTATAAAAAACTCGATAGAGGTAGTAGCAGCTTGCATGCTGAAATCCCTGCCTTGCCTGCAGACCAAAACTGTCCTGATATTTTCCCAATCTGCATTAATCTGTTGCCTCTTTTCTTAGAAGCTCTAAGCTAGTTTGGAGAAAGATTGTATTTCTGCCCTATGTTTTGTTCAGCTCATGGCACAATGGGGCCCTAGGTTCATAACCAGAACTTCTAGGCACCAGTGTAAAACAAAGTGTTGCATCATAGGGTAACAGTTTATGTGAATTCCTTTACATCTGTTGGGGGAAGTGGAGAAGCAGGGAATGGTGCAGGGAGTGGAGAAAGGGCAGACAAGACATGGGGGTACAAGGGGTAGGCTGCAGGGGGGAGTAGGGAATGGGGGCAAGTACAGGGAGGGTTGGAGGTACAGAGGGCAGGCACAGAGAGAGGAGCGGATAACGGGTCTGGCCCCTCACCCCATATTCTACTGTGTAGGAAAGTATTCAGTTATAAAACAGGCACGAAAATTAGTTATGATGAATAAGGAGCCATAACTAAGAACTGAATAAAAACATAACAGATGTTTGAGCTCTACGTGGGGAGACACTCAATTAGGTTGCTCTGAGAGCTGCAAACTGTGCCCTGGACTGCCTGCCCCACTACACCTTGTACTGAGCCATAAGTGAAGTCACAGGGGCTAAATAACTCCAACCAACCATGTCTACATTCAGCTAACTCTTCAGAGTGTGGGACAAGTGACAGCAGAAGTCTTACACAAAACCAGAGGTGCACTGATATATCAGTCTGATATTGGATCGGTACCGATATAAAGAAATCTTGCTGTATTGAATATTGTCTGGAGGGTATGACCCGTTGATCTCCGCAGGGTGGGACTGGTTGTGCAGGGCTCTTCTCAGCAGGGGCTGGGCTTGGAGTAGGTGCTGGTGGCGCTGGCTGGCTGGCGGCAGTGGTGCTAGGAGTAAAGCAGCAGCAAAATTTGGGGTGGATGCAGCAACCTCCCAGAGCCACTGGCGCCTGCTCCGAGCCCAGCCTTCACCAAGAAGAGCCCCTCACAGCCCTGGCTGCAGCCTGCCCTACTCCATGCAGATTGGGGGGGGCACACACCCCCTCATGCCCTTCTGGGGTGCAAGCACCAGTGGGAGCCACAGCCCCCTCCACAGGCCACGGCCCCTACCCCTGCCCCCCTCACTGTGGGGGGTGCTGATCTGTACCCCCACCCAAGCCTCTTCCCTCCCCACTCCACTTCTACCACACTGGACCTACCAGCTGGAGGCAGCTATATCAGAAATCAGATTGGTAAAGCTGACATGCCTTCTTAAATATCAGCTATCGGTATCAGTCCCAACAATCTCTATCGGTGCACCCCTATATAAAACCTGTTGCTGTCCCTAGCTTAGCATTCATATTTTTTAAATAAAAATGTTGAACACTTTCCCCATCTCCATTTCCTCAAACATTTTCTTCAGGGTGGAATAAGGTGGTCCAAGTTTATTTCTAGACAAATCATGGCTCGTTTTTCAAACCACGGTATCTTCCTAATTCAGACTGCCCTCTCTAATGCTGGCTGATATTACAGCTAATACAGGTGCCCTGCTGCATAAGCATGCTTGTTATTTTTCCTACTCTTGTCCAATACTTTCTGTGCATCTGTGATGCTTCCATTTCGTCTCTTCTGTGAATTCTTGTCATGCTTTTTCTGTTGTCAAGCTGGGGGAACTTCCTGAAAAGCTAGTTGTCATGGATAGTAAACATCTTTTGTCCCAAGTTGTTTCCACTTCCATAGGCTAGCATTAAAATGTAATTACTGACTACTGTCGCTGGTCTGGGAGGGACTTAACAAAAAAGTCTAGTCAAGGATGACTGAGCACAGCATTAAAACCCTTCATAATACTAACCAGAATTCTTAAACTGCACATACAAATAATTTCCCAACCATGGTAGGAGATACTTTTTCACATGTGGCCAAAAGGCACTCAGGAGACATCAGTGGTGCACCCTTTCCCTACATGGGAGACTCCAAGGAAGAAGGGTGAAGTAGTCCCTCTCTCTCATACTCTACAGCAGCCAGGCAGCTCTGGAAAAGGAGAGGCATAACACCTCTCCAGGTACATTTTAGCTTTCACATTTGCTACCAGAAGCTAATAAGAAAACCAGAGGTTCCAACAGGTCTGCCAGCCACAAAATTGATAAGTGTCCAATCACTCAGTTATGTGGGCATAAGGAGGAAGGAAAGGAGGGAGGGCTGACTGCTGGGGTGTTCATCTTTTGTATCTATTTTTGTTTGGGCAGTGCTTAGGCACCTTTTTTTCCAAGCTACGGCTATGAACAGCTTTACTTATTACTCACTGTCTCATTTGCTTCTCAGCCTCTCATGACAAAACTTCAAAGCACAATAGGAACATATTTAAATTCTTGACAATCTGATCTATTTTACTTGTTCAACAACATTTATTTTAAGTGCATTACCTATCATTGCTCTGTGTGTCTACTTTAACATTAGTATATAATTCACCAAAACTCAGTCCAGGGGAGATACGAAAGCACATTTAAAATGAAGACTGAAAATGTCTTTTTTGCTATATAGTTTTATTCAAATAATTGCAAAAGTGTGTGGAAACACTGCAAAAGGAACTATAGATCCTGAGTCACTTTCTCTCCAACTTGCAATGTATTTAAAATTTTCCAAGCTATCTGTGAAGCTTGCTGTTGGAACTTGTGACTTTGTTAAATATGGCTGCATATAAGCCTTAAAAAGATATTATCTACTTTGACAGTGGGGGTGTTTTTGTTTTTGATAATACCTATTGTAAATCAATCCTTTTTCCAACCAAACTGGACTTCTACCAAAAATTATATTGAACTGCATACATTTCCAGTTAAAACAATTTAGCTACACAAGAAGAAAAGACTAATTTTTATATTAGAAACTCACCTTTCATTACTCCAGTTTACGGTTGGATCATCCATTTTATTAATAAGAACTATTAAATGTTTTACACCCGCTGTCTTTGCTAACATGGCATGTTCTCTTGTTTGTCCACCTTTTTCAAATCCAGTTTCAAACTCGCCTTTTCTTGCAGAAATAACCTAATTAAATAAAAAAAGACTTTATGTTGCATTAAAGTTAATGATGAAATTATATTTCCAGACATCTGCTGGGAAGAGCAGTCAGCCAGGTCTGACCGCTCACGTAGGTTCCTAGCCAAAATGCAGGGCCTCTATCTAACCCAGGAGGTGCACAGCCCCACCAGGGGAGACGCCTTGTTGGACCTGGTGCTGGCCACGGATGATGACCTGGTGAGGGGGCTGCGG
>NW_017728923.1:18816536-18884754 GCF_001723895.1 Crocodylus porosus | reverse complement strand
TGCACCTAGGCCAAGGGTCAGGGGGGGATCTAGTCAGGGAACTTCTGGAGGGACTGGATGCATTTAAATCAGCTGGTCCGGATGATCTCCACCCCAGAGTGCTGAGGGAATTAGCTGAGGTCATTGCGGGACCCCTGGCACAGCTGTACCAGCACTCATGGTGCTCTGGTGTGGTGCCAGAGGACTGGAAGAGGGCCAATGTGGTTCCCATTTCAAAAAAAGGAGGAAGGAGGACCCGGGAAACTATAAGCCAGTTAGTTTTACCTTGATCCTGGGTAAGCTTTTTGAGAGAATTATCCTAACACGTCTGCAAGGGGCCAGCAAGGGAGATTATGCTTAGGGCAACCAACACGGGTTCATTAGAGGCAGGTCCCATCAGACCAACCTGGTGCCTTCTACAATCAGGTCACCAAATCCTTAGATGCAGGGGTAGCAGTGGACACAGTCTTCCTGGACTTTTGGAAGGCCTTCGACACTGTCTCTCACCCCGTTCTCATTAAGAAACTGGGGGATTGTGGTGTTCACACCCACACAGTCAAATGGGTCGCCAACTGGCTGGAGGGCTGCACCCAGAGAGTGGTGGTGGATGGGTCATTTTCCCCAGGGCTCGGTCCTTGGGCCCAAACTGTTTCAACATTTTCATCAGCGACTTGGATGAGGGGGTAAAAAGCACCCAGTTCAAATTTGCTGATGACACTAAGATGTGGGGGGATGTGGGCACGCTAGAAGGGAGGAATAGGCTGCAACTGGACCTAGACAAGTTACAGGGGTGGGTGGATGAGAACAGGATGAGATTCAACATTGACAAGTACAAGGCGATGCACCTGGTGAGGAAGAACCACCACACCTACAGGCTGGGGAACTCCCTTCTCATCAGTACAGAGGCAGAAAAGGATCTTGGAGTCATCATTGATGCCAAGATGAACATGGGCCGACAGTGTGGGGACGCAGTTAGGAAGGCCAACCGCATCTTGTCATGCATCCACAGATGCATCTCAAGCAGGTCCAGGGAGGTGATCCTCCCCCTTTATGCGGCACTGGTCAGGCCGCAGATGAAGTACTGCATCCAGTTCTGGGCGCCGCACTTCAAGAGGGATGTGGGCAACATGGAGAGGGTCCAGAGGAGGCCACTTGCATGATCAGGGGGCAGCAGGGCAGGCCCTATGAGGAGAGGCTATGGGACCTGAACCTGTTCAGCCTCCACAAGAGAAGGCTCGGGGGGGGGATCTAGTGGCCTGTTATAAACTAGTCAGAGGGGACCAGCAGGCATTGGGGGAATCCCTGTTCCCCCGAGCACTACCAGGAGTGACTAGAAATAACGGTCACAAGCTGGCAGAGGGTAGATTCAGACTAGACATCAGGAGGCGCCACTTCACTGTCAGGGTGGCTAGGATCTGGAACCAACTTCCAAGTGAAGTGGTGCTGGCTCCTACCCTGGGAGTCTTTAAGACAAAGTTAGACAAACACCTTGCTGGGGTCATGACCCCAGTACTCTTTCCTGCCATGGCAGGGGGTTGGACTTGATGATCTGCTCAGGTGTTTCTGACCCTACTAACTATGAAACTATATTCTAGTTAGAATAAAGAACAATGAATGATAATATCATAAATGCTGTAGGCAGGTTAAGGTGGCCTAAACTGAAAACAAAAATCTCAGAAAATGTATCAATTTAAGATATTACAATCTGAGGCCCCTTCTACATGTTACATATATTATGCGATTAATCAGTTGATTGTGCAGTTTATTTAGACCGGCAACACACACAAATTAACTATCACACCATGAAAAGGTCCATCCAGCTATGTTAGAGCTGGAAAATGTGTAGAAACTTTATAGCTGTTTCTATTCAGCTTTCAATTTGCACATGCAGTAGGGTGTCCCCCTGCAGCTGTCAGCTGTTGGGGCTCCCAGCCACACAGGGAAATACTGCTCAGCCAGGGCTGAAAGTTCTGCAGCTGGGGGGGACTCTCTGCCCCAGAAGTGTCCCAGGGCTGCCAGGAGGAAGAGTCCTCCAGCTGCTGGGGTTGGTGGCTGCATCCCATGTGCTGCCAGGGTGGAGAGTCCTGCCACTGACAGAACCCTTGGCCCCAGCAGCCAAGGAGCGCTGTTATTATTCTATTAGTACTGTTAGTATTCAAAACACTAAATTTAACTCTGAAAACATTTTACCATGACAAAAATGAATTTAGCAGAACTGAATTACTGAATACCATATTTTCTCATATATAAAATGCACCTTTCACTTCCAAAAAACAGCTGCTGGAAATTGGGGTACACATTATAAGTGAGAAAATACAGTAAAAACACTTTCTGCTGCCTACAGTTTTTCTGGGCCAAGGCAAAAATAACTGCATACAACCCAGAGGGAGCAGAACTGTGGAGCAGGCTCAGCTCCCTACCTCCTGCTGCTCAATTACTTACTACAAGCAAGGAACATTTTTCTTCCGCCTTTCAAAAAAACAAGGTGTTATCTTACTCTGGGGGGTACACAAGAAAATATGGGAAACTGCAACATTAAGGTTTAAACTTAAAATGTCACAATTGTCCACAAAATAGAACACTCTTATCTAGGCAAATCCAATAGACTTAAATTGCAAAAGACCCACCACAAATAAAGTTCAGTTTGTTTCTCTTACCAACACAGCCAGATCAGCTTGAGAAGCTCCACCAATCATATTGGGAACAAAGCTCTTATGTCCTGGGGCATCTAAAATTGTGAAGTGTTTTTTCTCCGTTTCAAAATAGGCCCGACCAACTTCTACTGTTTTACCTTTGTCTCGTTCTTCCTGGTTTGTGTCTAAGGCCCAAGATAGGTACCTAATACACACAATGTAAATCTACATTAATGTTTACTAACGAAGTTTGTTTCTAAAATTCTCTCAAACACATTTTGTACAAAGAACAGTATGTCATTTTTACCATGTTATGCTGCATCAAAATAGCTACACTTCAGTTAAGACCGAGAACACGTCATATCAACAATTGCTGGTATACCTATATAGCAGGGGTGGGCAATTATTTTGGCTGAAGGGCCACTTAATGAGTTTTGGCAAGTTGTTGAGGGCCGCAAGGGGAGCCTCCGGGGCTGGATGTCCTGCCATCTTGGGGCTGGGAGTCCTGGCCCTACCCCCTGACCTTTGCCACCAGAAGTCCCTCTCCTTGTCCCTGGAAGAACTCCGTTTTGGAGAAGGGGGTTGCCATCTTGGAACAAGATTAAAAAAAAAATAAAAACATACTAAAAAAAAAAATCAAACATCTACTATAACATATTTTAGTTTTATTTAAAAAATATTTTTGTCCCAATGTATGTGCGTTTCCATAGTATATATAGAGGTGATTGCATCATAGTTCAAAATAAAGTCTTACTCTCTTACACATGAGGGTGGGAGGGGGCAGGGCTCAGCTCCATGCAAAGTACAGCAGGGGCAGCTGCAGGCTGTACCAGATAAGATTAATTGATGGGCACCCGCCCATAGGCCAGATGAAAGTCGCCTGGTGGGACAGATTCAGCCCAAGGGTTGCATTTTGCCCGCCCCTGACAGACAGCATAAAACTGGGCAGAGATCCTTTTGAGCTTTATCCGCCTGGGCTAGTTTTGGACTGGAACTCAAGGCTGGGTGAAACCCACATGAATCTAGCTTCACTGCTTCCAGTTCCAAAGCTACAGCATTTAGAAGTAGCTCAGTGTATTTTTGCTCAGCAGTGCCTTCCACCATATAGACATCTACTCTATTATCCATAACTACATTGTAAACTCAAATATTTCATGCTTAGCCCCAGTTTAGAACTAAATGAACATCTGAAGAAACCAAAAGAGGATTAATTTAACTTGATCAAGAAAAATACTTCTATTCTTTTTTCCTCCAACACATGGACACACAGTGCTATTTTTGCTTTGACACAGTCCTCCATAGAGAATAAATACGGTACATTTTTAAAAAGTCAGTAATGAAATAGAAACAACTTAAAACTAGTTAAAATGATCACGGCAATTTTGTTGTCTCCAGTGACCAATCTATCAATTTTAGCCTACTCAAGAGTATGCGCTGCTTCTAAGCAAAATTTAAAATGCATATATTATTTGGTTCCCTTCCATATATATGCCTTTGGGTCACAATACAAAATGAAATAAATGCACCTGTTTCCATTCTTCCATGCCCACCAATTCCTCCATAACCCAAGAATTCTTGACAGAACAAAAGACTGATATCACAGAACTGAAAGGTCAATTCTTCTTCCCAATATCATTAAGCATTACAATTAATTGAAGTAACACAAGCATCATACCCACTGTTGCATATGAGCAAGAAGGGCAGTGAAAACTATGCTTTCATTTTCTGGCTTATAAATAAGATCTTAGGAACTGCTAGATTTCCCCTGTATTCCCTTTTCAAAAAAAAGTTATTTCCTGGGCAACAGATTAGATATTCTTTGCCATCTAAAGAGAATATTTCAAGTTTTCTAAGATGGGATACTACAGAAAAGCATACTTCTGAATCAGTTTTTTAGATAACAGATTGTTGTATAGTACTAGACACAAAGCTTGGCAGAGGGAGGTAAGGCAACCTTTAGCCCAAGCATCAAGCAATTTTACAATTTAATGCTAGATTTTAAACTTTACATTAATTTTTCTGTCCTGCTTCAAATCAACATGGCTTGGCTAAAACATTTAGAGTAAAAATAGCATTTGCAAGTCATTTTACACACCCTTTAGCAACATGTAGGACATTTCTATTCTCTACCAGTGTGATGGAAAAGTTCTAATAAAACTAACTTACAAATGCTTTACCCTTCTTCTAGAAAATAATCCAATGAAAGCTGGGTATCAGGACTTCTGTTCTTCATGTTGCTAGTGAATGACATTAGCTAACACAGAAGTAGATTGCCCAAAAATATAAGAGGGAGTTGGTAGAATATGAACAAAATTTAATTAAAATTTCCTGTACTAAAGCAGAAAACAATCTGGCAAGTCTGCATGAGGGCACTGAAATATACAAATTTTTACGATCTCAAAATATGATCCTCTTGCTATAGAAGCTTACCCACTGTTAAAAGCAGCATTTTCAATATGTTAAACACATATTCTTATAAGACTGTCCATTAGAGAACCTTACAAGCATCAATCAAGCCACGTACATGTGAAATAGGAAAAGAATGGGGAATGGATAAAATGCTTGTTGTGCACCTAGCACCTAGAGACCTCAGCATTATGTTAGGAGATCACTATGTTATGCTTGAATTTTGTCAGGTATTGTACAAACACAACAAAAGGCAATCTCCGCCCTAAGGAATAAATACAAGACAAGAGACAGCAGGTGTAAACAGAAAAGGCAGTGGAAGCATCAAGAAACAATGTGACAACTGGTCAGCAGGAGAAGCATGGCAGCTGGCAAACTACTGTTGGTTTTTATTGTACAAACCCAGTGCAGTTTAGCAAAGGATTTGAATGATACTTAACTATAATGCACAGCTGCCACGCGCAAGACACTAAATAAGAATATACTATTATAAAGAGGACAGAGAAATCTGAGCAGATAGGAAGTAATAACTACGATTTGAATTTTGTCAGGTATTCAAAAGTTAGCACGCAGATGCTTCGAATCTTTAATAGCAAAAGCCTGTCTGGATCTTTGTTTTAGCTCATTTATTATTCAACATAATGTTGTATTGTTAGTGAGTACTGTATCAAGGGGTCAAATACTCCTTACACAAACTCTATCATACCCTCTCTCACACTTCAGAATTTCCTGGACTTGTCAGCAACAGACCAACTGGTTTGATCCTACTCAGCCTGTAAATCCCCACAAAGGGTACCAAGGCAGAAAATCTCTTTCCCCTAACACCTTTAAAGTATTATGCATATAACAATCTTTTGCTCACTAAAACCTCTGCTCTATCAATTCTGACCAAGAAAAGTTTAGCAGACCTTTGAAAAAAGTAACTCCCAAACTTCAGTCCTGTCAACTGTGGAAAAATGTGACAAATGACTACAATGTGGTAACCAGGCTTTGTTGTCAACTATGCCATATTTTGTTAAGAGAATGATTTAGGATATTTTCATTTTCAATTCAAAGAATTCAGAGTAGAAATACCCAAAGCATTCAGGGTCTTTGTGAAAAATCCACAGGCTTACCATAGGATACCAGAATAAAGACAGTCTCTGCTCATGCTTGCCACACTAAAATGAACTCATGGCATGATCCAGACCTGGTGTCACACCATAAACTGCATTTAAATCAGGTCAAAACCTACCTCTCTCTAGGGTTCCAGTACTGCTACCCCTGAAAATGTTCTCAGCTGCTGCTCAAGCCCCCCTATTCCCTCCAAGAAACAGAAGGCATTTTTCAGAGGGAGCTCAGATACCCAGGAGCTATAGTAGGAGAAAGGAGGGAGCAGGCTGGGCTGCTACATTTTGATGGGAAGGGGGGGGGGGGTCATTCCAGCCTGTGACCGAACTAAATTCATGGCTGCTTCTCCTTCCTTTATCAGCTTATGTGAAAAATATTATGGGCTAGATTTTTGCCACCATCTCTTCCTACTCCCAAAAGACTGTCAGCTTGTGAATTCCCTCCCTCATCTCTCTCTCATGTAGAAGGGAAGGGTCTGCCACTAGCTATCTGCTGATCTGCAACACCATAGCTAAGGCAATGTTCTGCAGGACAGATAAGCAGAATCTGCTCCAATGTTGAACACACTGTATAAATGCAAGCGTGCTGAAGAAGTCTAGCCAGAGAAATACTGGGGTAATTAGCATAAAGTGCTATAAAGGAAAAAGAACACAGTCTGCACTGAAGCTCTTGAAAAAAATAAGTTGTTCCAGTCTTACGAAACAAAATTTCATACCATGTTTCTCTGTTTTTCTCTTTAGCTTCTCGCTCATATTTTTCAAGTGTTCTTTTGTCAACCATTCCTGTCAAATACCTAAGGAGGGAGGAAGATATTTTACGTTAACAACATGGCAACTACATTTTCATCTCCTGGTATATGAATAAAATTACTCTGCAGAACTGAGGCATGGTTTAAAAAGGGCAGAGCTGGAATTTCCACCCTCCAAAAAACAACTTGCCATTTTAAGTGTAAGGTGTAGCTATCTATTAAGAAAGTAAAACATAAAACAAGGCATAAATGTACTTCTATGAGCTCATTCCAAAGAGATACTGTTTTAGACAGCTAGTGCAATGAAAGCACCATGCAAAAAATTTGTTTTTGTATTGAATTTGGAAATGCTTCAGTTTATGGACAATTTAAAGAATACACAAAAGCCAATAAGTAGATTGGGTGAGGGGTGGGGAGGGGTCAGAAACCCTAACACATGACTTTACATAAAAAATGCAATGGAATGACTGAAAGATAAAGAAAGGTATTTCTTTAATAGTCATCCCATCTTAGATTGGATAAGTAAAGGAAGTGCCATTACCCACTGATTTCTGCATATTAAAACACCTACATACCTATACTAGGTGCTCTGTGTCTAATGCTACCATGTCCCTTGTGGTGTTTTTCCTTAGAAGCTTCAATTTGATATTTTACTCATAAGGAAATAATAAAGGCAGCAACATATAAAAGAGAGAAAATACAGGCACTCTATTTACTTTCTTTTATAACAAAGAAAAAAAAAAGATTCAACAAAACTAAAAGGCAATAAATGTAAAAATGAAAAAAAAGATACAGCAAAACTAGTTTACGGAACAAACATTTTGGCAGGAATAGAAAAAATAGATACCTGCATACAGATATAATAAAATATTAAAAATTGTGTTTCCTTCTGCAGCATGATCTGTGAAGCCAAAGCAACTACAGAATAGTGGGGGTTAAAAAAGCAGCTTCCCCTATAACAAAGCTATTCCAGATTTGTTTAATACAGAGTTTTTTGCATTGTCGGAGATACCCAGAGCTGACCATTATCTGAAGAAAAGATGACTATATCAGTGATTCTCAGCCAGGGTAACATGGCAGCCTGGAATGCCTACAGATCCTTTCACAGGTAACATGGTGTGCCACAATCTTAGTATTGTTAGAAACTAAAGAGCTGGCATTTCCTGAAGGCCTCAAACCTAACAAGGTTGAGAACCACTGGACTGGATGAAACAGTGTTTTGATCAACTATGATGACCTACGTCCTGGTTTGATCAAAGGATAAGGAAAATCAGGGATCTTTCACTTTGTCACTAGAAGTATCATTTTAAAATTATGACAATACTTTCTTTCAGAAGATTAATATTTATATAGCAATTTCCACCCCCCCACACACACACTTAATATATGCCATTCAACTTATAAAGACTTGAATACCTAAACTAGATTACTTTCATTTCTCTCAGTAAAGAAGAACCCAAACTGTAGATACATTTAACAGGCTTAATTTATATAAAATGGACAGTATATAATCTGATAACTTTAAATGAAGTTATGATTCATAAACTAACTCTGACACCAAGTACACTCAAGTAGTTTTTTAAATCTTACAAAAAGGACAATTTAACAGAGTAGATGAACAGCAGCTGAAAGGTCAGCTTTCAGGAAAAAAAAAAAAAGGAGTGACGTTTTAAAGAACACACTGTTACTTTTTGTTATTAATAATCAGGCTTTTGTACAGTTATGCTTCCATTAAGTAAATGACACTCCTGTGGAGATCAGCGGATTTGATTCTTTAACTCCAGCAGAACTAAGACAATGAGAAACCAAATTAATAAACATTCATCATAAAATACCATTTTGGTATTCATCTTAAAATATTAATCTATACTGACAAAAGCCATCAAAATTACTAATACTTAATGCATTTTAATTCACGGTACAAGACTATACATCTACAGAAATCTCTTACTGTAAAAGGTAAGCTTGCTTACATTATTTGTCCTCCAATGGTTGATTTGCCGGCATCTGGCAAACATAAAAAGAAAATCAGCTAACAAATTCATTCAATTTAAGGTTAAAGAGAAAAGAGAGAGAAAAGAAGACTAAAAAAATTAAACATTGCAAGTGAAAGTGAGATAATCTTATTTCCTGACCATGCAGCACTGTCCTAGCACTTTGTCATCTAGTTTTAAAATATCCCAAGAAATGCAATTTCTATTTCTCTTGAAATCTATTCTACAAACAAGAACGGTCAATGAAATTACATTGTTATGGTTTTCCCTATTAGACTCCAAGAATCAATCCCACCCACACCCTTTCATTTTCACATCCTTCCGTTTACTTGCAAACTGTCTAAAACCAGGGGTCAGCAACATATGGCACACAAATTCACCCTGCAAAGGTCTGATTACCTTCCCTGCTGCTCCGAAGTAAGCCAAATCCTAGTCTAAACAATTCAAGCAAGATCCTAGCCTGGGGTGGGCAATTATTTGGGCCCAAGGGGCACACAAGGAGTTTTGGGAAGCTGTCACTGGCTGAGTTAGCACCCCCCCACCCAAGCAGCTCACCAAACCTTCCTATGTGGGATTTGGAGGGGGAAGAGCTGGTGCAACAGCTTCAGCAAGGTCAGCCTCTGGCCTGCCCTTCTATCCAAGGAGGAGCTCAAGCAGATGCCCTGATCCCCAGTGGGGAAGCTGCTGCCTGCATCCACAGCTGACGCTGGTGCCCACCCAACACTGCTTCTGGCAAAAGCCCGGCCTGTCAGCAGGCACACTTGCCAGTTCTAGGGCCCTTCTGGCTGCAGCTGCCTGGAGCCCACACCAGGACTGCCCTGCATCTCCTCCCCACTACTGCTGCTACTACTTGTGGGCCCAGGGTGGCCTGGAGGTGATGCCGGGTGGCAGCAGTGGGGAGAAGCCACAGGGCAGCCCCGGGGTGGGTTCTGGGCAGCCAGAGGCAGACGGGCCCCAGAAGTGGCATGCATGCCCCTGCAGGGTCTTGCCTTTGCCTGGTGCCCAGTGCTGGCTGCTGCCGCCCATCGTGGGCAGAGTTGTCTGCCTCTCTCTCCTCTCCCCCCAACATTCCTCTCCCTCTCCCTTGCCTTCCCAACTGTTCCACACCACCAGCATAACCCTGCAGCTTACACCAGATCCCAGCCCATACAGCAGAAGCAGTGCTAGGCAAGAACTGGCATCAGCTGTGGATGCAGTCAGCTGCTTCCCTTTGTGGATCGGGGTGTCCTCCTGGGTCCGCAAGCAATGCTGCTGTATCAGCAGGTCAGCTGCAGCCCCAGTGTGTGGAATGGGAGCTGGTTTAAACTCTGGACAGGGTCAGGACATACCTGCCCACCCAACACAATGCGACAGCTGGAACCACCAGCTCCCTATAGGCCAGATCAATGAGTTGGCAGGCTGGATCGGGGCCATATTTTGCCTACCCCTGCCCTAGCCCATAGCATTTAGCAACTTAAATCCTGAGTTTACCTCTCCATTTATTTTTATTTTTTGATTCTGCAAGTTGTCAATATTCTCTTGGTTGCAAAACAGCAGTATTTAAGTTGCAATCTTACCAGGGACAGAAAGGGACCATTGTTTTCCAGCAAAACATTTTTAAATCCTTCGCAGGAGATGTTTGGGTACTCCTTACCTAAACCACCAACCAGATTCTCATCAGACAAGCCACAAGCATGGATATTATTCTGAAAAAATGCAGGCCCTCTCCTACCCTTTTCTGACCTATTACTGCTTTAGAAAGACTAACACAGCAGCATTATTAAAACACGGTACTATGACCTTGTCAAGGCAGGATGCATACTTTCATCTTCTAAGGAGGAAGTATGATTAACCTTTGGTACACCCAGTTCCCACGGATATAAAGAGCAATTTCTGGACCCCTGCTACTTATTCATAACACTTGCTATGCAGTGTCAGGAGGAAAGCCCTGTTCATTCTAAAGTGATTTCCTAACACCGAACAGCAGACAGGATTTTTGTAAAAGTAAGAAAACACTTATATTTTCAGTGAAACAAGTAACCTACAGAAGTAGAAAGAAAACTATAATTGGCTTGACTAAAGGGGCTGCATTACATAAAACCTCAAAGTATAGTGAAACATACATTACAAGTATTCTGCATCCCTTGCCCTGAAACTGGTATTTACAACTTACCTACATGTCCAATGAATACTACATTTACATGTTCTTTTTTAGGAGCACCTGGTGGTGCTACCACTGATTTAGGTGTTGGCATTTCTTCCTCTTCCTCCATCATTTCCTGGGCACCCTCCTCAGTAGCTCCTGCATCCCCTGATGGGCCACTTCCAAGTTCTACTTCACTTGTTTCTTCTTTGTGGTCCCATGATTCTTCAGGGGACATTTCTGTCTCTCCATTTTCCACTAGAGGTTAAAAAAGAGGGACTATTCAAATAGATTAAGACATTAAATCAAAAAGAGCTAGAAACTATTTTTGATTCTATGAATAACTAGTTTGGTGTCTTTTTAATTTTTAGCCTAGCTTGTGCCCTGCTACATTAAACAGGCAGTTTGTTTGGTTCTGAAGTGGATAGTATGGGGAGCTTTCAAACCAGTTTGTCTGCTGACATCAGAAAACTGACTCACACAGATTAGGAGAATTCTATTTTAACAAAGCAGCACTTTTACAGCAAAAAGTAAACCTAACCATAGGCTCAGAACAGCATGAGAGTCAATTACAGTCACACATCTGCACCAAAACTGCTCTGAAAAACATCATCATTTTAGAAAGACAAGAACAATTTAAATTTAAGGTTCACAGAAAATTAGGAGAAATACAGCATTATTATATTCCACCTTGTCAATTCCAAACCAGAAGATAGTAATAAATCCATTCTGCGATTTGAAATAAGATTTTTAAATAGAAGTGCAGGGTATTCCTATTCAAAGTTCAAATAATCCCAATACATCTGCCATCACAAAAATTATTGCAGTGGTATTTTAAATGTCCTAGTAACTCTTTTCCAATCTAGGCACAAAGCAGACAATTTCTGTACCAACAAAAATTGCAAAGGCTCAATTAAGGCAGCTTTAGTTTAGCTTACTTGTGAATTAACACAAGTGATATTAGAAGCCCTTTATAGACCTGTTATAGTAAAGCAATTTTCATCTTACCAACAGGTTCTGATACATCCATATTAACAGCAGCATTTGAACCTAAACCAAAAACATGAAGCAGTAAGTATATTAGTTTAACACAACACCAATAATAATTTAACGTAAGTTTGAAATGAACATTGTAATGAGATGGAAAGTCCAGCAGTTAGGGTATTAGCCTAGGCAAATGGGGATAATAGCAAAGGGTTTAAGGATAAAAATATTTAAGGTTTTATTTGAATACTTCAGTATAGTACCAGGGGCCAAACAAGTACCTTAACAGATTGTTTTGGGTTTTTTTGTTTTTAATATCTTGTGCTGCAATTGCCTTGTGTGCGATTAAGAAAATTTGATTTTTTTAAATAAATTGCAAAAAAAACAAAACAAAACTCAATTACCTTCACAAGATGCTGTTTGTTCCTCCTGAGAAGACTCTGAAGATGCACCTTAAATAAAAGATTCCCTTTTAAAGGAAAGTCATTGGATTTAACCTATTACAAGATACTTGCAAAATGGCAGCTTTATCAATGTTATCAAAAGAATGCTATATTAAAAAAAATCCCCCCTTGTGCAAATGGCATTAACTACATGCTTGAATCTCTAAAGAACTCTGCTTATTGCTTTAAGAACTAGATTAGCTACTTCTTGGGTATTTTCCCCTCCTCTGGAAAGATTTACTATGAAAAAGTTTACTGAAAGATGTTTCTATAGATGCAGTTCACCTGCTCAGCCTTTTTTGGTATTTTTTTGTGCATATTTGGGCTGGTAACATCTGTAGTTGAATGTCTCTATCTGTAATGAAGTAATATTTCATTTGTGATGTCAACATTGTATGAAAGAATTATAATAAATCTCTCATATAGGCATTTTTAGAATTGAAGAAATTTAAAATTTTGCTGAAGGATCAAGCAGGAAATTGAAATGGGCTAAAGAAGGTTAAAAGACCTTCTATGATTACCGACATAGCAAAAAAATAAAAACCAAGTGACTGGTAAATTCATTTTTTTAAACCTAAAAATCTGAAACTACTAGCAAGGCCTTTCTTTTTTAACTGACAGTCTAAACATTTGTAGTTGGGCCAAATAAAGCATAAACGATTTTATTGCAGGTGTGTTCAACCCCTGGCCCACAGAGCTCACCACAGGTTTGAAAGTTTGGTGTCAGTGGTAACACTAATTGCTGCTCCCCTACTGCCAAGTTTCCAGAACTGTACAGAGCCTGGTGGGCTGGAAAGTGTGGACATGCATGCTAAATCAGGTGCAAAAGGCTGGGATGGCATAGGACTAAATTTTGGCATGCAGGGCCAGGTTCAGGCAGCACAGTGCTGGACACCATGAGGAATCTAGCCCATGAATCAGCCCTGTGCTCTTTATCTGGACCATGAGGCCAAAAGGTTGAGCAACACTGATGTACTGCATCCTCATCTTGATATGGTTAATATAGTCTCCCTCATTTTTCCTAGCACTACAACTATTTTAGTTGTATGCCCTTTGAGTACCCACTATACAGTCTCTAGCACAGCTCTAAGAAGCAAAATATTCTAGGAGACTTCACAAAGCCATTAGATGCCAGTAGGACAATTTCACCAATCTTCACAGCACTTTTATAATGGATCTGCAAACACAGTACCACCAGACTCACATTAAGTAGTAACTAATTATTTAACCTACCAGAAGCACCCTGTTCCAACCAGTCACTATACCTTGACCTTTTGGGACATTTTACATATAGGCACAACAGTATTCCACAAATAAACCTAGACTAGAACATTAACCTGTTTAATCTCAGGCTTCAAGTTTCTTTGAAATGACCAAAGTAACCCTTATGCAAGTTAAAGCAGTACTGTCATCCATACTGTACCTTTCCTTTGCCCTAACCACATAATCATGCCACACCTTTTACTTGGTTGTGTTACCAACTCACTTCCAATCCTACTGCATACAAATTCAACTCCTGCATTATTTGAGCAACTTGAAATATATGTAAAGTGAATTTGAAAAATAAAATAGATCTTCCCAAAATAAAAAACAAAGCAAGAGAGAGACTAGACTCTCAATCACTTTGCTTTAGATCTGTATTGTGTGATCATTACAGGCTGTCATAAACTAGTCTGACAGTGCCAGAGAACAAGGACTGCAAGCAGGGGTGAATGTGGGTCATAGTCAGTGGGTACACTGCACTAAGAGAATGAACAAAAGTAACAGAGCATTAGCATGTCCAGGGCAACAATCTGAGACCAATTAATATATAACACAGAAGACGCAGCTCACTTCAAAGAATCGAGAACCATAATAACTGAATTCTTGCAGTAATCGTACTGCTGGTCATAGCAGGTCTCATCAGATCAGAGTACTTTAAGATTCTTTACAAAAGTGATTACTACTCCCATTTTACAGATGGGAAGCAGACAGGCAGTCACCTTACTCATCCAATGTAGGACAGGAATTGAGTGACACAGCTAGAACCAGAACCTAGGTTTGACATTAAAACCCTATTCTAGAATAAAGCATGTCCCAAAATTCAGTTGGCCACAGTGCACTTAGTGAAAGCTGTAAAACCATTTCCATTACAAGCTCATTTTTATGAGCAAAAGAGTTTAAGGAATTCATTTTTAGGGCTGAAATTGTCCAGTTGTAGGCAGACACCATATGGAAAAACTATTTAGTGTATGCTATACTTCTGCATGTCTTGATATAGAAACACTATGGTAAGTACATAGAGTTGCCTAAACTGACTGTGTTTGTAACATATTCTGAAGTTCTCTGTGGTGGTTTCTAACAACAAAGTTTGGAGACAGCAGTAAAAAAGTAACAACTCTTCCTTCCCCAACCCAAGGAGACAGACAGACAGAGAGAAGTAGGAACTAGCACACTGAGAAAGAGGGATTATGACTGACCATCATAGTAGCCGTACTGCTCAGCTCAAGGCAAATTATACACAAAGCTGCCATATAACAATGGCAACAGCAAAAAAGCTAAGTACCATTTTGGGCTGCATTCAGAGAAACGTCACAGAACCAGGTGACAGAGATTTGGATATAAATGCAGCTAAACATTCAGTTCTCAATATCACAATACCAACAGAAAGACATCCCACTGGTGGGAATGTCTTTCAATAAAGGACTAAAAGTTCTAAATATATCTAGATGTAACAAGCGAGGAGAGGACCTCTGCAAACACAGTGACCACATTGTTAGAATAAGACTCTTTTAGCTTTATTATATCTTTTCTTTTCCAACTCAGTTTCTTTGATATCAAAGGAAAAATAGTTTGCACCTTTCAGGTGTTTGTAAATTTGATGCTATTTTCTCAAAGGTTTTAGAGATGAGAATTCTACCCACCTCAGCAGATTCTGGGTGACAGGATTGCTCTCCCTAACACGGAAAACCAAAATATGATTGAGGGAACATGAAAAATTTACTACCTACTCCATGTGGAAAAAGAAAATACGTTCCAGAAAATGACAACTTCCTTGATATGTTCCAAACAATTCTGAGGCCTGAGGCTAGTTGTAGCTTAATGGGAGACTATGGCAAAAAACAAACAATCCTGAAAGCCTATGCTGACCCCTTTTGAAAGATTTTCAGGGCAGGTCAACTGACTGAAGTAACTAAAGTCCAGCATTCAGTAGCTGAAAGATAATCACAGTATAGCACTTTGAAGGTAAAAAGATACAATGGAAAACATCCTGTTGCTTTATTGTATATGCTATGTTTTGTGCTTCCATACATTTCCATAAGCAGTAACCAACATCAAGTGACGCTGAAAGAAAATGACCATAAAAAGCAGGTCATGGTCCTCTCTCTGAAATACCATTTTATTTTATTTTTAATGGTTGAAAAGGCATACAAGATGATAAAGATAGAAGCAGTAGTATTTTAGATTGCTTATTTCCATTGATAAAAAACAGCATAAATGGCTTTGAAAATATGTTTACACTGAAGTGAAATTAGTTGTGTGTGTATAGGAAAATGCTATAGTTTGGGAAACAAAAATGAAGATGAGAAAGTGGCTATAAAATCCAGTGCAAATATTAAAATTATTAGTCAAGAGTCAGAAGCAGTTGGATACAAGATGCTGAAGAAATAGACATATTTGAAAATTGTTGAGTCTCTCTTAGCTACAGTACTTTAACTACATAAAATCAGTTGTGTTGATGATTATATTTTATTGGGGTACACAGATTTTGGGGGACAAGCACGATAGCTGATTTTTAAGGAGGCATATTGGCTGATACCGATCCAATTTCTGATACAGCTGGAAAGCCTGTTGTGTGGAAAGGGGAGGAGGAAAGGAAGGTGCGTGGGGGTGCAGATCAATGCCCCCAGTAGTGAGGGAGTAGGGCTGGAGTAGGCGCTGTCCATCTGGGGTGGGACCAAACCATGGCTTGTCTGGGGGGCACAGGGTGGGAGTGGAGGGGGGGGTGTGCCTCCAGATCTGCCTGTGTGGGGTGGGGCACAGCAGGTTGCAACTGCAGGCTGGGGGTCGCGCTGTGTTTGGGGCAGCAGTGCTGGAAGGAGGGCTATGGGGGGGCTGCAGCCACCCCAAATTTTGCTATAGTCCCCTCCCAGCGTTGCTGACTCCCACCCTGAGCACAGCATAACAGCCCCAGCCTGCAGCTGCAGTTCACACAGCCCACCCTACGCAGATCTGGGGCACATGTGGCAAGAGCAGTGGTGGGAACCACAGGCCGAGCTGTGCACAGCAATGGGAGCTGCTCCCCTCCCCCCACCTCCCACAAGCCACGGCTCCATCCCGTGCCTTCTCTGGCTGGATGGCACCTACCCCAGTCCAAGCCCCACTCCATTCCTCCCTGTGGGAGATGTCGATCTGCACCCCCATGCCCCTTCACTCCCCTTTCATGCAGCTCTCCACATCGCCAGGATGTGCTCCTCGCTGCCTGTGTGCTGTGCTGTGCACGCACACAAGCACTTATCGGCCAAAATATCTTCCACATCGTTTCCACTATAGTCAATTTTCTTTATAGTGACGCTGATCTGATATCAGACTGATATATTGGTACACTTCTAACATTTTATGCTTCACCTTTTCTGAAGTACTCTGCTAAAGTACTGCTCACAGAGATTCTAATTTTCCCTTTCATTCTACCTGTCTTGCATGGGTGGAAACTTGGACTTTTGCTGACTAGGGACAGAACAGCCTTAGCCCAAAGCTTCTCTTCAAGTAAACCGGGAGTCTGAAAAGGTCAAGAACCACAGGCATAGTGTATAGAGCAAAGCTGACATGTTCCTGGTCAGCTTCTTTCAAGCACCAGAAACTCCTTCCCGGAATTACTGAGATGCTGAAGAATGAAAAAAATGCAAGATGCTCACACTAAATATACAGTGAACAACCTAAGGACTCCACCACTATTCTATGTTTGAGATTTAAATATCTGATTTTATTACCATATTTACAAAATAGCCATATGGCCTTAGCAGTTCTTATGCAGTTATGTAACAGATGTTTACCCTTCCTTTAGAGAGGAAATAGAGAAAGAAAATTAAACTGGAAAGGTTATTAGAAGTCTGACTTATACTTTTTAGAGCAGAAATAACAAGATTCTTAGTTAATGCACAACAAAACAGCATGATCTAGTTAAAGACAGTATTGCATATGATCAACATTTACATTTTTGTAGAAAAGAGAAAGTGTTTACCGAAATGGTTTCAGAAATTCACCTCAGATATACACAGTGATTAAAATGATCTACTGAAACTTTCTCCTGCCCCCACTCACACCCTCCACCCTGTCTTCATTAAGGAAACAAGGTGGTTGTAACTAACGTATGGTAAAATCTTAGTGAAGACAAGGCAATTTTAGCCTACTAACAGGAGAAGGTAGAATTTTCTTCAACCTAGCAATCCACAGGAAAACTACAAAATTGCTTGATCTTTACTAAGATTTTAATCACATTTGCTAATATGCAATAAGAAAATACTTTGTCCATAGTAAAGATGCTTGTGGTAAAGTTTCTTACAGTACTTCTGATTTGAAATCCACATGCTGCCACACAACAATGCATTACCGAAGCCTACATAATTTCCAGAAAAACCACTCATCTAAAAGCCCAGGAATCTTTCAGAATATGAGATTTAACTGAGCCATGAATTCAAGGAATCAGGCTCAACATTTGGACAATTAAGGCTTCCAATGGAGACAGCTCATACCCTTAGTGAATTCAGAGAAAAACTAAACATCCCTATTACTTAACCAAGAATCTTGCAAGGTAAGTGCCCCTAACAACTGATACACATTGTTTCTAACACCCAAGGTATTACAGCCATCATAATAAACATTTTTTTTTGGAATTCCTGCATTACCTGTATGGATCATCTAGCTTTATACATCTGATTGGGATATCTAGAACAGGGAAAAGATTAACTTCAAATTCTATTCCAAACATTATGACTTGAGAAACAGCATTTTCACATTAACTTAAGGGCCTGTTCAAAACTTCTTGTCAGAACATACATATGGCAGAAAGCTATTAGGAAAATCAAAAAACCCCCAACTCTTTCTTAATCTTAAGTTTATATAAAGCAATGCCCAGATGCACTCAGTTCTACTGTACCCCTCCCCCCGCAATATAGTCAGTGCTGCTTTTGTTATTTGGGCATTTTACATACCAACATTAAAAAGGAAAACATTTTAAAAGTAAAGAAATGTATCTGTAAAACCAGAAAGTGGTCATGGAACTTGGGAACTACTTTTGACATAATTTTGTTATTAGATGTCAAGCTGACACCTCCTGTTAAGTACTCAAATGCTGGATTAAAGTCAGCCAACATGGAACCAGACTTGCAGTCTAGAGAACGCTAAGTTATCACCCAAATAAAGATTTCATTTTATGCTAGTTTAACAAGAATCCATACTATTTATTGACATTTCAAGAATCATATGGTATTGATCTACTATCATGTGATCAAGAATTATCTGAAAGATGCGGAGAATTACATACAGAAAGAACATTACAAGTAACATTGTCAATTCTCCCCAATGCAGTGCTATAAGCAGATAGCTAAATGTAAACATTAAGAAACTATATACATAGAAATTTAAGCCATTGTATAAATCCTAATTTTGAACAGTTTCTGAAGAGGAACTGCTTGTCTACTGCAAACTCAGGATCTAGTTAGGTAGCAGGACTAGATTTTTATTTGCAAAAGATGAAAAGTTAAGTTAAACAAAGACCAGTAATGATTATACATAACATTTTAGAAAGAAGAGTAGGACCTATAATGTCCATACAGGTTATAGAAAAATACATAAATCAGACTAGATTATTTTTGTTAACGTGATGTTATAAGTAAGTTACTACATTCATTCTGAAAAGGTAAGCTTTGATAAAAAGATTATAAATTTGAAAACCTATTTTTCAGTACCAGTTTAAGGCTGGGATATAAAGAACCTACAACTAAAGTAGAGGAGGATAATCAACATTAAAAAAAAAATTACAGGTCAGAGAAAAGACAGAGGATGCATCAGTTTGTTTGATTCAAGGAAGAATGTATTGACAGTGTTTAGAGGTTAAAAGCATCCAGCTGCTTCTAGAGAATCACCTCAAAACTAATGCAGGCCAGTCAAGATGCAGAGAGTATGAAACGATCTCTAAAGTCTTTGCTTTTACCTGACAATGCTTGCTACTCTTTTAAGCAAAACCTATTGTTGTTGCTAAATAGTTTCTGCAATTTGCAGGTAGCAATCAAGACGTTAAAGGAACTGTTAATATTAATCCCACTAAAAGTAACGCAATACCTAGACTGATCTCTCCTCCACTCCACCTCAATATTTTGTCCTTCCTTTATAACACACACAAAATTGTTTACCAAAGCCACTGCAATCTTCAAAAGCTATTTAAAACCATACCACAAAATAGAGTAAAACTCACAAGTAAACTTCAGGACCATACTAACAGGATTTTCTGTAAAACCTAGTCACCATTCAAATACTATAAAAATAAGCTCAAGACAACAGTCCCAATACACTCTTGTTCAACAGTTTCATCATAATCTGATTTTTACTTCCATACCAATTTTATAAGTTTTAACCTTCATGAACATATTCTAGATAATGATTTACTTTTACCTGCTTCTAACTCCTTTACACATAAACAGTTTAAATCTTCAACAGAAACAGGAAAATGAGGGAGCCCAGAATAAAATTGCTGCATGCGTTTAGAGAAGAACAATAAGGCATAACAAGAAGTTAAATTATGTGTTACAGAATGGCGAGACAAAGCAGCAATTTGCAAGGGTCAGAAATATCCGAATCCAAGATAACTTTGAATTTTAAATGACCCTCCCCCTAATAATTAGATTCTACACATGCAAAATTTGTAAATTTGTTACAATTTTTCCATGTACAGAATCTAATTATTGGAAGGTTATCTTCAGCTCATCCGCTTCACCACTGTAGCAGGACAAGTAGCAGTAGGGGGGCAGGTGGCAGGGGTGTCAAGTGGCCTGTCCACTGCCCCTTGCCCCCTTCAAGGTTCCTGTCCTGGGCCTAACTTCCTCATGGGGCACTATACTGTCTGGGTACCTGGTCCCCCACCAATCCGCCTTGCTCCTCTGCCTCCAACCTGTCCCTTCTGCTTAACCTCCAGCTCTATCTCCAGCCGCATGCCAAACCAGGACATGGAGCATAGGACTGCTTTGGCCCCAGCTTGGCCACAGCAGTAGTGGCAGCATTGGTTTGGAGCTGCTGCCACCACCACTGTGTGGCCTGGCCAGAGCTGGAGTGATCATATCCTCCATGCCCTGACCTGAAACAAGGCAGGACCATAAGTAGCAGCAGAGGCATCAGCAGTGGGAGATGGTAATGGCTGTAGCTCCAAGCCTGGGTGAGGGCCAGTCAGAGCTGCAGCAGCCACCTCCTTCCCTTCCACCCCACCTTGTATTCAAATCCAAGATTCATTCCTCACCCCCTACTAAGTGAAGGGAACATCTTGTCTTGGATTTAAGTAAATATGGTGCTTTCATCTCAATAAATTGAGATGACTTTAGAAAGTCGTCAAAAATCTGTTTCTACAAGAGTGCAACTTGTCCATGACACCCATATACTTAGTATGTTTACTGGAAGGTTGTACAGGACAATGGTTACAGTTAGAGGGGGAAATTCAGAAAAGTCAGAATTAAAATTCTTGTGCAAGCTCACGAAATGCAACTTTGGCTCAAGTAAATTTACCATTTTTTCTTTGGTACTTTGATCAAGATATTAAATGACCTTCAAAAAACAAACAAACAAAAAAAAAACAAAAACCCACACAACTCAAACCCTAAGCCTCAAGCAAAACTATGTGTTACATTAAAAAAAAATCTTTCTTGTATCTTATAATAAAGACATACTCTTAGAATGGGGTGTTAATGTGAAACATCATTTCATTTCTAACCAAAAGGTGAATTTGGTACTTACTAAAGACTAACATGTTGTCAAGCTAGCTGAATGCATAATATTTTGGGACACACATTAAGCCAAACAAGAATTCCAGTTGCATAAAAGGCTAGAAGAGTGGGGTAAGGGGGAATTACATGCATATAGGTCTTGTCCTTAATACATGACTAGGGCAAAGGGACCACCTATCTAGATATCAATTTTAGATGAGAGTTTCTTAGATATGAAAAAATAAAAAAAAAGTTCCCCTACGTATTTTTTATGAAAGTTCACTAAAAAGCCATAAGGGCCATTGAAACCATTAATCTAGTCCAGTGGTTGCCAACCAGGGGTATGCATACCCCTAGGGTTACTTAAGAAGCTCATAGGGGGTACGCAGAACAAAAGAGAAAAAATTAGAGGTGTACCGGTACATCGGCCCCATATCAGACTGGAAATAAGCAAAACTGAGTGCGTCAGCAATCTGCTTTTTTTGGCTGATGTGGCCAATAATATGGCTGATAAATGCTGCATGCGTGTGCAGCCACAGCACAGTGCACAGGCAGCCAACAGCACACCCCAGCAGTGTGAGAAGTAGCTGGGTCCGGCTGGTAAGTCTATTGGGGGGGGGGGCAGATCCACTTTCCGGTGGTGGAGGAGGGAGTGGGGCTGGGGCTGCCCAGCCAGGGTCAGAGACTGAGCTACGTGGTGGGGAAGCACTCACTGCTGTGCACATCCCTGGGCATGGGGGACTTGTGACCCCGGATCTATGTGTGGAGCAAGGGCGGGCTGTCACTTTGGGCTGGGGCCAGGCTCTTCAGTGCAGGTGTTAGGCTAGGTTGTGCTCAGAGCAGCTGCTCTAGGAGGGGGGTCGGGGGGGGGGCTATGGCAAATTCTGGAGTGTCTGCAGCCCACCCCACCCCCATAGCTCTCCTCCCACAGCCCAGGCCAGCCCCCTGCCGGTAAGAGCCTGGTGCAGCCCTGGCCCAAGCCCTCAGCAGCTCCAGCCCCATGCACGGATCTGGGGGCACATGCCTTCCATGCCCTCCCAGGGTGTGTGCAGCAGCAGCAGCAACAGCAGCTGGCCCCCCTCCCAGATGACCTGCTTGTGGCTCCGTTCCACCCCAACCCCACTCCCTCCCTCACCGTGTGGAGTCTCGATCTGCGCCCCCCACCGGTTCCCTATAAAGGGGTACATGAGCTGACACTTTGAGACAGAAGGAGCACACTTGTTAAAAAAGGTTGAAAACTCCTGACCTAGTCTACTCAATAAATGTTAAAACCATAATAAGGAAATTTACGATTTACAAAAGGAAACAATGCTACTAGTTACATCCAGCAAGCACAATCAGTCCTGGATATCTTGGTCTACTTGTTCACCTTATCCTGATCTGTAACTCTTTTTGTTAAAGTATGAATTTTCTCCTAAAGAGACTGAATACTGAAGGGTTTTATGGCAGAAAGTGTTACTAGAAACTAAATTTAGGTGACTTAACTCATTTTACTTGACATCTAAACTTTTACATATTTCTCTAATGACTTGGCATAGTAACTAATATTATTCCGACAGACTATAAGACTGATAATAAACACGAACCAAACTCTTCCACAAGCCGACAGGCTGACTGCTGCAGAACACTTAAGTGTCTGGGAGAGGGAAGGCAAACTTTCTGTGGCTCAAAATAACCTATTCAGCACCACTGACTAATCGCAAGATGAGTGGTGCACTGACATATTTGCAGGGCAAGCTCCACCTCTCCTGGCCAGAGAATATACAGATATTCATTAGTTGGAGCGTGTGGCACAGCAGGCTAAGACCAAATATTGTCTTATTGTGACCAGGTACATCAAACCTCAGAGGGCCATGGCAACTTCTAGTAATGAAGAAAGAAACTAATTTTTGGAGTTGCAAACCCTCTAATGGAAAATGGTTACTACAAGACACACTAAAATGATTTTCATATACAACAGCTTAGTACAAGGAGTACCCATATATAATATCTAGTAATGTAACCATCTAAACTTTTGAAACCTTGAAAGGCAGGGACTCTGAATCAGGGTGCTAATAGACAGTATACTCAGCAGGTAGGAAGAAGATTGGTGAGAATAGCCACTCTGCTGCATACCAAGAAGACTGACTGGACTTCAGTAGTCAGACTGTTTATATATATCAGTGATTCTCAAAGAGGGAATTAATACTCAATTATTAGCACTGTTGGGTGTGCAAACCTGATTCACAAGATAAACCCAGAGAGATTTCAAGTAGGACTCTATAGTAGTGCTAAAACATGCTGATCAGATCTGAATTCTTTGCAACAGAAGAACTGCTCTATTATTTCTCTACAGTAAAAAACAAAAACAAAAAACCCCCAAACAAGTGAAAACTAAGAGCCGGCATTTTCTGACAGATGCCTTGAATCTAAAGATGTTGACAACCATTCCCCTACACATTACAGGGCAGCTGCCACAGGAACTACAGCAGTGAAGACCCCTTATGGAGACAGGATACACTGGAGTTTTGCTGTTGCTGGTTACACAAGCTCCCCTAACCACAGAACCCTTCTGGTGGCACCATTTCATTCACATTAGGCTATGATATCTTGGCATAGCTTTGTCAGCTAAGAGTACCAGCAGAGCTTAATGGAGGTTACAAAGTTCTATTTGGAAAAATGGAATCCATGATCCAAAGCCTCAGGAGGGAGAGAAATGAAATTTGCAGAATAGAAACTGTGGAGGGAAAACAAGTGAGCAAAAACTGCCAAACCTACCAAGGAATCAAACTCAAAAGACAAAGGTGGGGAGAGCTATTGCATACAGAATAATTCAAATAGAGGCAACGAAATTTTTAAAAACCCCATGAAGATTCCTTGTTTAACGTACAGAGTAAGCCCTAATAATTTCCTTCAGATGACAGCTGGGAATCACAGAAAAAGATGTAAAATGTTGGGGGGGGGGCAGGTGTTGGTCTCTCTTTTATATCTTGCTTTAATGTTCACAGGCTATTTTAAGAAAAATCCAGAAGCCTTGTCAAACATTTACTCAAAGTAAGAAACTGCCACAAGACATGCCAATGATCAACCTCCCCACACAGCACCTTGGCTAAAGTGTATTATAAGCTCAGAAAGCATTTGATTTTAGAGTAAATCGAGCTTTGTGAACCTACAACCTAACAACATAATGTAAGAAAGTGACATTTTAGTGTTGCGATTTATTATACCCTTAGAAACAAAAATAATCAAACATGAAATGACTCCTATCAGCTTCAATTGTGAAATGGAAGTCAAATATAAAGCAGAATACAATACTAATTTAGGTATTAAAAAGTATGCCACAATTAGTAGGCCATGGGCAGCCAGCGTGTGTGATGAGCAGCCGTGTAAGAAACAGGCTATGCTGTGCAACCCTGACCCATGAAACACAGGGCCGTCTCATAGCTGCTAGTATGACTACAGGAAGATTTCAGAGACAGATAGCAGGGTTTTAAGCATCACACTCAAGTTTCAAATTCCTTAGTCCAGAGTGACACAAGGGGCCTGCCAGGAAGTTCGGCCACATTTGGAAGGATCTTTGATTTGGAGCTGGAATTAATAACCAGACAGTGCTTCAGTGCGCACACACCTATATGGCATAACGACGGGGCACTGAGCAACCCTTGAGAAGGGAAGGCAAGGGGTGACTTTCCTCGAGTGCTGCCAGCCCCCAGCACCATGGGAAACCATATCAGGCTAGAAGGAAAATCATGAAGAGCCAGAGGGGACCATCGAAACCTCCCAGAGGAGGCTAGAGATGCGAGCAGCCGCCGCCCCGTGCTGCCCAGGCCCCCCTCGCTGGCGTGACTCCCCCTGAGGAGAAGGCGGAAGGTGCGGACACTCCCGGCACGAGGCGCAGCGGCCCTGCCCTCTCCAGCCCCCGGGCGCTGCCCCACGCCGCCGCGCCCCACTCCCGTTCCCGCCTCCCCTCCCACGCAGCACGGCCGCCCCGCGCCCCCCCAAAATGGCCCCATCCCGGAGGGCGCAGGGAGCGGCCCGGCGGTTACCGTGGGGTGGCAGGCCGGGCGGAGGTGGCGGTAGGCCGGGCGGGGGCGAGGGCGGCGGCAGGCCGGGCGCCGGCCCCCCGCGCAGGAAGGACGGCACGAACTCGGCGGCGTGGACGTTGGGCACGAAGGGCTTGGCGTTGACGTTCAGCTGCCGGCTGAAGGCCGCGCCGAGGAGCAGCTCCTGCTGCTGGGCCTCGGCCTCGGCCTCAGTCTCGGCGGGCGGCAGGGCGGACCCAGGGCCGGCGCTGCCCGGCTCGATGTCCGCCTGATCCCAGCAGTCGGGAGCCGAGTCGCTGCTACTGCCGCTGCCGCTGCCGTTGGCCTCCATCTTGTAGCTGCCCCACAAGCCTCCGCGGCTCCAAAGCGGCTCCCAGCGTCCGGGCGCGAGGGGGAAGCCGGCGGCGGCACCGACTCAGCACTCGCTCCGCCGATTCCGCGTGTGCCCCGACGCCCTGAACAGTATGGCCTCCCGCAGCTCCCGTACTCCCTTGCTGCGCGCTCGCCTGCCGCCATCTTGGTAGTTGTTTCTCCCTCGTTGCCCGGCCGAGCCCATGGGCCGCCGGCGGCGGGCGGACTACGCTACCCGGCGGGCCGTGCGCGCGCGGCTTCGCTCTGCCCCCTCGGCGGGACGGGAGATGTAGTTCTCGCGAGCCTCCGCGTGCGGAAGAACTGCCACTCCCAGGAGGCTTTGCGCTAGCCCGGGGGACTCCGTCCTCCCTCCTTCCGGTCCCGCCGCGGGGGGGGACGGGAAATGGAGTCGGCCCGAGCCACGTCGGGGAGCTCAAACGACGACTCCCAGGAGGCCTCGCGTGCCTGTTGCCGTTCAGCGCGTTCCTTCCAGCGCAGGGGAGGCTGGGAGATGTAGTTCTCACTGGCTGCCAGGGGCCCGGAGCAGGTTCGAACGCACCAGCCTGGGGCCAAGGAGCCTGCGCCCCCGACCAGGAAAACCACCCCGAGAAAAGAGCGGAGCATGGGCAAGAAACCAGGAGACCACGGGCCTGTTCACGGCGACTTGACTCTTCCTAGGCTGTAGCTTCGGCCTCTGCCTGGTGTGGGATGATCACGTTCCCCTCCTGTGAGAGGGCCCAGTGTGGAAATGACTCGTTTCAATAGCGTGTCCCCTCTCCGTGTGGTGCAGGAGTGCTACAGGCCCTACCGTGCCACGCGGCTCCAGGCGCAGAGGCCCTTGTCCTCTGCATAGCCACCTTGCTGAGAAATTACTCATGAGTTTTTTTCAAGGAGGTTCAAGCCACAATAAAGCAGGCACTTGCTTTCCCTGTGGTCATCTGGGAATAACTAGAGTCCATGGCTGGGGCTGCCATCTCACTCTACCCACCACTGCTGTATCGAAATGCTGCCTTTTTCGATGCCTGGTTCATATTTACGAAGAAGGGACACGAAATTTGCACGTTTGGCTTACCCTATTTGATTTTAGCAATTCATATTCAAAAGTTTGAGTGCCATTTTTTTTCTTCATCAACTTTATATGCAAAGCATTTGGCCAGTAAAACACGGTGAGAAAAAAAAAAATCTTGCCCTTTTATCTTTTTTTGAAATATATAAAGCAGTATTGAACATCTTCCTCCCACCCTCACACTGTTAGCTTTTAATGTCCTGTTCCCTTCCCCGCCAACTCTGAGGACTCTCTGAACAGGGGTTCCCAAACTGGAACATACCACTGAGGGTATGCAAGTGGGCTCTGCAGGGTATGCAGGAGAAGTTGTGTAGTGGCAGATTTAATTTTCATTTAAAAAAAAAAAAAAATAGGCATTTGAGGGGTTAAAATAGAAAATATATACTGGTCAGGGTACACAGGCAGGTGGTAAATCTGGAAGCGGGTAGAGGGGGAAAAAGGCACAATAAAATGATGCTCTATAGTAATTTGCACAGTGCATTAGAGAGAGGGGATATACATTTTTCAACCTAACTAGGGTTGTGAAAAAACAAAAAGCATGCATTAAGCATAACTGATGCAGTGATATAGATGCAAGGTTTGTACAGACCCTGAGGTAATCATTCTGGAAGATACGAGTTGTCCACATTCATTTTAGTCAGGTGTTAAATTAGGAAAATCACCTTAATTATCTTCTGCTCATAACTTGGAGAGAAAGTGCAGGTCTTGGATGGTCTCTCACATACCTATTGTGAGTGAGATTAAACTGGCATCAATGAAACATTACACTATTTTGGGGGAGGGGGGAGGGGGGGGCACAGAAGTTGTTCCTCTTTCTGTTTTTGATCCTGAAAGACAAGTGACTGAAGTGCTGGACTAGCACTGAAGTGCTGGTTAGCAGCAAGATAAGAAGGAAGAAACCAATTCCTAAATGCATGCATTGGAAGATAGCTCTGGTTAGGTTTATCTGGATTGGCAGATATTACTCTCCTAAGGTTCTTGTTCATATTGTTACTGGTTCAACTGAACCAGCATTACCCCAAGTTGCCACTGATTACATAAAAGCAAAACTAAGTTATTATTAACACAATAATAAGACAAGCACACAAACAGTAGAGCTTAGTCTATATTAAGATTTCTATTAATGCCAACACCAGCAGCATTCAACATTTACTAGTGTTCAGCTGAACTGGTAGAGGCGGTACTGATATTTTGGGGGGGTTGTAAGATTCCTTAACGTACAGTAATTTCTGCATGTACACCTGCCGTCTTTATAACTCAGAAAGCGCCCATGGAGCTCTCCAGCAAAAAGGAAGAATAGCACACACGTAAATTCTTGTTTTTAATTCTGATTTATACATGCCAATTCATTTAGACCGATGAATGTGCATTACAACTTTTAAACCTTTACAAGATACAGTTTCTTTGAGGAAGTAACTGACACTGAGGTAGACTGTTTGTTTAAACTTTAAAATTTTAATCTATTTTATATAGTATGTACTCAAGCCAAAAAATGTATTTCTGCAAGTTTGGCAGCAGAACCTATGTAAACATCCATGAATTGGCTTTCATGAAGTTTCATCAGCCAAATGGTTTAGGGCTTCATTCTACCAGTACATAACACCTGTGACAAACAAAATATGTTCACATGCCGGGTAGCCCTCACATGTCATTGGGAGAGTTTATTTTCAACTGAGTATGTGTAGCTCCAGCATGCTTGTAAAAGCTGAACACAGTCAATTCATTGTCAGGACAAAATGCTAGTGTGGTCTCTGCTACTTTCCTAGCTAGTGGAAAGTGTTCTGCAGACAGATATTTATGGGGCTGCCGTTTTTCAGAGCTTTCTTCAAGAGGGAAATTAAGGAGGTTCTGACCTGCACTGCTCAGCCAGCATCTGGGAGAACTGTGAGCAGCATGTTATAGTGAGCAGCATTATCCACAGGAGATAGATACCTTAAAATAAAGAGGACCAAATGGCCTACTTACAGCAACCAGCAGTCCGTGAAAAAAAAAATATATGGAAGTCCACTTCCATTCTCTATGAAGCAGTACTGCGAACTCTGGAAGAGGAGGAATGCACACTCTCTCCTTTCCAGCAGCAAAAAGGAACAGGAAGACAAAAGTTACAGGTATGAAGAGACATCTCCTGAGCAAGAAGTTATCCGAGAGTGCTCTTCCCATAAGTTGCAACTCTCCTCTCCACCAGATGGAGGGATTTTTGGCTTTCTAATGTGCCAATCCTTCCTGAACATTTGGAAACTGGACATTTCCCAACTTGTAGATGTCTGGGAAAAAAAATTGTATTTGATGTTTTTATTGTAATAACCAAATATTGGCTCTGTTTTATAATAATGATTACTATTGAATACTGCAAGCTTATTTTTTATTTGAATCTTTACCTTCCTCTGAGGACCACACATCTAGGCATTAGCTTTTTTTTGTAAATGGGGAACAGAAAGGGATTCTCCTCTGTGGCCAACTTGGAGATGTGGCCCTTCATTGGTTGATACCTTAGGGAAAGGATATGGCACTGTTTATCTTGTGATTAATTTTACATAGAGTTTTTGGGCAGCTTTTCATGTTTTGGCAGCCCTTAGAAAGTTTGACTTCAAACTGCCTGAAATACAGCTTGATTTTGAGTCAAAGTGCTTCTGAACTTTATTGCTCTTTTTCTTCCATTGTTCAAACCTGTGGGGGGGTTTTTGCATGTTAATGCCAACAAGTTAGCCCAGTGTATTGCAGGAAGCTTCAGGAACTTCCTCCATGGAAGTCACTAGAAGCATCAGTCCCTCCATTGCCTGACACTTACGGCTTTGAAACTCACTATGATCCAAACAGCCAGTCCACAGAATTTCAGATGACCTTGAAGCCCTCCCGGGTATGCTTTAGAACACACACACCTGTTTTACAGGCTATGCCATGCATAAGAGGCAAGTGAAGTGCAGCCCTAAAGTTGTAACAGAGTTGGTACCTTCAGTTTTCTCAATTTGGATTGGGGCCAGTATTCAAGAGTGAGGGCAAGGCAAATAAATGGAATCGTGGTTTTTCCCACGCCCCAGCAGCAAATACCTGTTGGAACATATGTAATAATATTCTCTTGGGGGGGGGATAATACACAAACAAAAACACCACCACAAAACACTTTACTTTTCAAAATCCCGTTATATCATGAGACATTTAAAATGCCTACCTGTGTTAGAGTGCCTAGAATCTTATGGCATTTTTAAGAACTTTTTCCATGTTTGTTGCCACAATTCAAAGAGGTGGTTAGTTTCTCTTGGACTGATGTCAGTTCTTATACTGAATGAGGTTAATTGATTGACATACAAAATTCTCATTGCAGCCCAATTGCCTCATTTACATTCATAAGAGAAAATAGCGGCAATGCATAGTGAGAGCGCCAGCCGGGGAGTGCACCAGGAGCAGCAGTGCCTCCACGGCTGATCCTGCTGACCCAGAAGTGCCAGCGGTGTGCTCAGAAGGATTGGCCATGAGTGACCCTCCCCCTCCCGGCCATCAGGATCAGTCACGGGGGACCCCCCCCAGTCATTGACTGTCCACTGGTGGGGCAAGTGCCCTCCCCCTCCGCCCCAACTCAGGAGGCACCAGTCGCCTATGAAAGAAATGAACCTAGGACATAACGTGGATGAGAGCTATAAAGGCTTTTGGTAGGCATTATACAAACTAAACAGAAATATATGGGCTATCGCCTTTGTTACCATAGTATCTGAGGAATTTAGTCTTCATAGACCCTATTTTCTTGCATATAATGCCGCAAAATAATAGACACACCTTGTCTTTAGAAGTCAGAATGTTGGGGAAACAAAACAAAAAACCCAAAAGCAAACCAAAACCTATCTTTTTCTGGGTCATGACCAGCTACATGACAGAGCAGGTCTTCCTGGCAATGCGGACTTTCCAGGAATTGTGGCATCCTAGGAGACTGCCATATCAGGAAGTTCTTACTGCTTCACCTCTCCTGGGATGCCATACTTCCTAGACACTGTATTGCCAGGAGCACATACTGTCACACAAGGGTTAGGCCCCAGAGTCGCTTGTAAAAGGTGGTAGCAAGACTGTTAGTTCTTTACTGCAAGAAGCTTTTTACATAAGTTCCTAAAAATAACATGTTTCCACATCACAGGCCTCACCAGGATACTACTAGCAGCTCACTTGCTGGTAGGCACAAGCTATAATGCTCAGCAAGTAGCTACCACTGTGAGAGGGTTCAAACAGAACTTGGCCATCGTGGCAGCAGTCTAGCATCTACATGGTGTACACATCTTTAGGTTTGCTGCTTTTCCAGTGAGAAAAGCACTTCCTCACTTAATAAATGCATCCCAAATTTACAGTGGGGGCTGGGAAAGGTGCATGTTGCATACAAAAAACAAAACAAAACAAAAAAACCAACCCCCCCCCCCATAAAATAAGTAATATGGTGCTTATCTTTGCAGCACCCTTCAATGACAGAGACATTGTCTATAATCACCCTGTTCCTGAATTGGGGAGATAATGATAGAGGTCCAGCTGTTCAAAAGTATTAATGAATCCAATTCCTATTAAGCACTTAGTTCCTAAGAGGATCTGGCCATAAGAAACTTGCTCAAGGGCATGCAAAAAGTTACAGCAGAACAGAAAACAGTTCTGCTTTGCAGAGTTTGCAGCTTTCTATTTAAAGAAATTAATTCTACAGCAAAGAGATCACTGTCCTTGTTATCTCAGTGGTAGTACTTGGCACTTCCATAGTCTCATTCAAGGTTCTGCAATCAGATGAACCCACACAGAAATGTGTGTTTCATGTTTATGAACTGAAGGGGATGGTCTTCAAACGTGGATGCTAAGCCTAGATATGTATCTAAATGTTGATTTAAATAAGTAAGGAACCCAGTTTTCAGGCCATGGGCTCAAACCTGGGGCCTTGCCCTGTTTAGCACAGCCACCCATCCTAACTTGCCACCCTGTAGCTGACCATTTGGACTGGGTGAGGCGAGCTGGAACCCTTCATGAGGGCCTAGCCATCCATCCACTCCCTATCACTGGAGTGGCTGGTCAGGGTCACCTTGCCCTCCTCTTCCCTCCACATAAAATCCTGCCCAGGAACACGACATGTCTGGGTGACAGGGCTCAGTCTGATCCTAGACTGCCTTGCCGTTTCCTCTGGCTCGTGTTCTGCAGCTGCCGTCTGCTTGAGCTCCTCGCTGCTCAACATAGCTTGCCCTTTGACTCTGCACCCTGCCTGATCTTCTGGCTCCCAGGGCCTAGTTCTTGGCCTGACTTCCTGTCCTTGCCTGGACCTGGATTCTGCTCACTTCTCCTGACCCAGATTAGCACAAAAGACTTGGTGTACAACAAGAGAGTCGTCTGCACGAGCGAGACTTGGTATGTTCCAGGCTGCAGTAACTTAATCCAGAACCATCCAAATTTTAATGGACAATTTATTAATTCAGTTCTTTTGCAATTAAAGTACAAGTGCAAGTACTATTCCTTTTGGGTATTTGCTGGTAAAAGTGGTCATAAATCAGGTAAAGTTCTGCTTCTGCTCACCTACCAGACTGCTGTGTTTGCACCCTCCCCCATACAATACTTACATATTTCAGGCTTCCCAATATGGAGTTAGCTCCAATAGCGCCTTTTGCTTTGGCTCCCCTGGCATAAGCTCCATATTACCTTTTTGTCATGTAGCTGTGTTCAGGTCCAGGGCTGACCCTCCATATACATGGAGATCTGATACTTAAGAGGCATAAGAACCTAACCCCTGTTGATTTAATTGCCAGTTAAACACCCAGATACCATTTAAGTCTCTGGGATCTAGTTACTTAAGTCTTCTTCCAGGGCTCCAGCCTTCTAGACATTTTAGGTTAGAGGGACATGCAGCAGTTGAAGTACATACAAGAGGCTTTTTAAAAGTTTCCAAAACAAACAGCTTTTTATATTGGATAACACATGCAGTACATACAGTTAAACATCCATATGAACTTCCATTTCAATCCTCTCACCATTTGTGAGCATCCTTTAGGTTAAAGTCCTCCAGGCTGTGCTAGAGTCTCCCTTTCTGCATATGGCTTCTGATTGCATACAAGTGAGAACAAGTGATTGATCAGCCACTAAGACGTAGCTTCTAGGACCATTTTTCTTAGATAGCCTTCAATACCATTTGTTTGATGACCCTCTGAGCAGGCTAATGATGTAATGAGAGTCCCTCATCAGGTGGTCCATTGCTTAATTAGCTCCTACAGATTCAGACTTGAATTATTTATTTGTCTTGTGTGGTAGACAATTCTTTGTCCAAACATTTTATTTAAATGGATTATCATTACAGTTTAATGATTCTCCTGGGCCAGCCTTGTTATCTCATGTTGGACTTTTCTAGCTCAGAGGCAGAAGATTTCAAGGAGAAAGCACCCAAACCCCATATTTAATGTGGAGTTTGCAGTATGACAAATACACAAAGACAGTCTCCAGGAGCAAACAAGATTTTCAAGTTGTGTCTATACACGTTCCCCAAATCACTTTAAATACTATTTACAAAATACCAGAAAATCCTATATCCAGGAGGAAGAGTGCACATTTGTAAAGGAACCTGACAAATGACCTTCTCCTGACAAGCAGGACCATAGTAGCTACTGTAAGATTTCAGCTAATGCTAAAAGCCTTCTTTTTGAAGAGTGAAGCATCTAGTTTAGGTCACCTACTTGTAAGGATTTTATGGGAAATAGGGAGACTTGAAGCCACATGTAGCAGGTTGGGGATTTACTGTGTTTAGGCACCATCAGTCTGAGTTTCCCCAAGACATATTCCCTTTCAGCAGGAATCCACATAAACAAACAGTAACACAATCACTTGAAGTAGCACATCTTTTTCTAGACCTGAAGAAGGCTTCCAGGCTTAGTTGCACCACCACTCACCTGCCTTCTTCCTGCTCTATCAGCTTCACTCCAGCAACCCACAGTCTCTCAGCATCCCAGGGCTTCTTCAGTCTCTTGCAACCTCCCTCCCTCCTCCACTCCCAGAGGGATAATCCTAGCATAGTACTCAAGACTCATCCCAAAACCAACCCTCCTTTTTCTTTCTGGGAGCCTTTTAACTTCCACAGAGCCAGCTAATTATCTCTGTCATCTGGCTCAGTCCTCCAGAGCAGACTCACAGCTGCAATTTCTGAGCCATGCAGCCTGTTACACCACCACTAAGACTGTCTTTCAGATACTTAATAGTTCCTGAACTCAGCAGTATTTTCCCTCCATCAGTTTTCAGACTTTTTAAAAAGCATATGCCAATGACAGCTGCTGGGATGGTGCTGCCTTTGAATTTATGTCAGCCATTTTGGTTTCAGCCATGCTAGGAATTTTGGACTTATTATTTATGTTAAGCTTTAATGAAGTAATTCTGGCATTTCCATCAAATACAAATAGATAGTATAAAGCTTATTGTTCTTATGCCACAACAAAAGCTACAGCACAATACATTGCATTTCACCGCTGATGAAAATATGCCTTCAGGACCATGACTGGACTGACGGGAAAATGTACTACAGACGCTGCAGGTACTCTCACCCTATATCCAAAATCCCAGGGTTAAGAATAACAATATTTGAGATGATAACACGAAGAAACTATACAGGTAATAAGAAATCAGGAAGTAAGACCATTATTATAAAGGTATTTGTTCAGAATAAGTTGCATATTTATATCCTGGAAAAAAATTGAGTTAGCAAATTCAAGTTGACTGGAAATCAGTTAGATCAAGATTTTTTTTCTTTACAAAATAAACTAGAAGGAAACTTCTAGGCAAGCCCTAGTGTGATCTCAGAGGTGTTAAATTGTATGTACTATATAGGGTGTTTTGAGGCACTTAACATTTGCATTACATAATTAGAATTTACAAAACACCTTTCTGGTCTGGATGTACCCTATGAGCACCCTCACAGGCTTCTGGGAGCAAAGACATGGAAAGCAGGCCCTCTAATGTCTGCCTGCCTCCAGAATGTAGGTGTAAAGGATACAAACGTCTGGGGAACACTGTGGAAAGGCAGCTTTGTTAAGGGCCTGCGTACATAACAAGATTAATGAGTATAAAGCTAAGGTATGATTTACAGTGTGCTAGCTACTTTGCATTAACTTTTTGTGAGGACAATTTATACAAGCCAAGGACACCTCTGTGTGATATGCCTTACTTCAATCTCAGCATGCGCAACTGTCCACATGCATTAGTGCAGACTAGCTAGAGTACTGCAAATGCACACCTTAGCTTACTGTGCACTAATTTCCCTACAAAGATAAGCTCCAGAGTTCCCTGTGTACTCTTGGGCATAGGGTTTCTAGGCCATAACTCCTACCTCCTCTATATGATAGTTTTCCATTGTCAAGAAATTAGGCTTCTTGTAGATTCCAGACATCTTCTGACATGCTATAAAATTAATTAATGTACTACCATTTTTCTTCCCTCCCAAAATTTCCAGTGGAAGACATTTAATCTGGTTAGAGATAAAAAATCATTACAAAATAGCCTTTAATTTGTGCTGCTGACCATTGTGATGTTTTCCCTGCGGTATATTTTCTTATGTTCTTTGTTAATATTAAGAGATTTTACAGACAATAAAAACATTTAACCAGAACAGCAACAGTTCAGGCAACAAACATTCTGAAGGCAAAGGAGGTGTGTGATGACAGCACCAAAAATACAAGCAGTTGAGATGCATTATGTATATTTCACACTTTCATTCTATGCAATTAGTTTTAGCACTGGGATGAACATTCACAGGTTTTATGACTTTATTTATTTCTAACTTAATTACCGATGTAAGTCTAGTTTCTTTCGGCTTAGTCAGCACCTCAGCTTTATGCAGACATATGTTGATTTATATAAACTACATCATAACTATAATAGTTGAGTATGAATGAATTTAGTCTCACAGTACCGCTGAAAGGCAAGAATGTACAATTGTACCAATTTTACATTTTCAGGTGGAAAACTGAGGCACAGGGCGAGGGAAGATTTTTTTTCGAGTACATGCTTTTCTCTGACTTTCAAATATTCTCTTTAGAGTCTGTGTAAAGTGTTGCAGATCAAACAACAGTGAATGGCTGTATACCACCCTAACTGACGGCCTGGTGGAGAGGTTTAATGGGACACTAAAGAACATGCTGTGTCGGTGTGTTCAGGCCGAGCCTCATAAAAGGGACCTTATGATCCCACTGTCGCTGGGAGGTGTTGTAAGGCTTTGGCTCCTTTCTGGTCAGTGCCTTGTTCCCTAGCAATGTCAGGGTGAGACTGTACCCTGGGGCCACCTAGATGGTTTCGGGTGCTGCTCCTACTCAGCTGCCACATCTTTGATGTTAAGTGATGGGGAGGCAGTTCCCTATTGGTGGTCCCAAAGGGTCTTGACCCTGGTCTTCCTTCATGGGGCTTCAAAACTTCCCTTTACCCAACCCTTACCACATCTATGGCCTGGGAAGACACTGTTCCCTGTAGTCTTCCCTGGGATGATCTCTTCTCATCCACGTTACCCACCTTGACTTGGGTCAGGTCTTTCCGGCTGTCAATCTCTCCCAAGTCGATTCCTGGTCTTTGGATCAACTTTTGGGCAACTAAACCTGCCCCGGCCTGGGGTAACTGTAACTTAGGATAATTCTCAACTGAAAAAGGTGTTTAGCATCTGCCGACAGGCGCCTGGGATTCTAGCTCCCAGGACCCCTCTGTCCCCTGGGATGGGAGAGGGAATCTGTCCGTCTCTCCATGTGCTTTCTCAGGGCCCAGCTGGTTAGGAGCTAATCACTCCTGGTCCCATCACTTGGGGGTACCTGCCACTTCCCCGTAGGGCTCCGATGCAGCCACCGCCTGCTCTTCTCTCCTCACCAGGCTGCCCGCAGGATTTAGCCGTCACTCGTTGCCCCTGCCGCAGTACCTGAGCTCTCCAATGCAGCTCTGGCTTCACCTAGACTTGTGATGGAGAACCGCTTCTCACCACAGTGGCTCTCTGGTGATCCTCAGCTCCCCGAGCCCAGACTCCTTGATCCTGCAGCCGGGCCTCCCAGGCTGATGCTTGAGCTTCCTTCCCTGCGCTCCAGACTGCCACTGCCTGGCTCCGCCATCTGCATCTCCCGGCCAACGTGGTGCTCCGCTCTCCCCAGCCAGCTGATTCTTCCTCTAGCTGCTCTTCGAGCAGCTGCGCTTCTCCGAGGCCCTGCCCCCAGGGCTCACCAATTGGCAGGCTCAGGTAGGTCTGGAACTGCTGAGCCTGCGTCGGCAGTTCCCCGCAGCTGCCGGTTGTCTCCTTCCCTGCAGTAAGTACCGGGGCTCATTGGGAGGGGTCCTGGGACATGTTGGGGGGGGGGGCTTTTGCCTCCCCTCTCACACCCACCATTATTGTTTGTGGCATGGGAGTACCCACAGTGTCTTTGGGGTGTGGGCCGTTTGATCTGGTATATGGGCACTGCCCGAGGGGCATATTGGATTTGGTGAGGGAAGGTTGGGAGAAGATGCCCCAGGAGGGTGCTAATCATGTGAAGTATGCAAGAGAACTGAGACAGCAGTTACAGACAATGGGGGAGTTGTCACAAGAACACTTGAGGATGGCACAGAGAACCCAAAGGGTCTATTACAATAAAAAAAACTCAGGGGAGGGGTTTTCAAGTAGGCCAGTAGGTCTTGATGCTACTCCTGGATACAGAGGGTAAATTTTTGAGATGTTGGCAAGGTCCTTTTGAGGTGGTTAGGCAAGCTGGCCCTGTTGACTATGGGATTTTTAAACCTAGTCATAAAAAGGAGAAGCAAATATATCACGTTAATTTGCTCAAGGAATGGAGGGAGCAGGAGGGTTTGTTGACTGATCCATTCCCCCCGGATGAGGAGTTCGGCTGGGATTTGGGTGCAGACCTGGATCAGAATAAAGGGGGTGTGGAGGTCCCGGTTGGGGCCCAACTGAGTGCCCGGCGACAGGGTCAGCTGAAGGATTTGGCTATGGAATTTTAGGATGTTTTTAGCGAAATTCCAGGGTGTGCCGAAGGGATAACTCATCAGATAATAACCCTGGGTCGGCAGAACGTAATGGAGAAGTGGTGAAGAATCCCATACTACAGATACAAGGCAATCCATGAGGAAATTATGAAAATGTTAAAATAAAGCATCATTCAGGAGTTCTGGAGTCCTTGGCATAGCCTCATTGTGACTGTAACTAAGCTCAACAGGTCGTTACAGCTATGCATGGACTTCAGGAAGTTCAATGCCATATCCCACTTTGATGCTTTCCCTATGCCCCAGATTAGTGAGTTGCTGGAGAAAGTGGGACAGGCTAGGTTCATCTCAACCCTGGACCTGGTGAAAGGGTACTGGCAGGTACTGTTAAGAAGGGAAGATATGGCTAAGATGGCATTTGGCATGCCGTGGGGCTTATAGAACTTTAGGCAGATGCCTTCTGGGCTCCATGGGGCCATGACAACCTTTCAGAGGTTGATTGAATGGGTGTTAGCTCTCCACCAGCCGTATGCGGCTGCTTACATAGATAATATTATAATTTATACACAAAGTTGGGAGGAACACTTGGAAGCGGTAAAGGCTTTAGTATAGGAATTACGTCAAGCTGGGCTGATAGCCAACCCTTAAGAAGTGTGTATTAGGTAAGGCTGAAACAAAATATCTGGGGTTTATGGTGGGTCAGGGACAGATTTGGCCTCTAGCTGATAAGATAGCTTTATGTCATTATACACCACTCCAGAGTCGCAAACAACTGAGGGCGTTCCTAGGCCTTGCAGGATATTATCAATGATTTATACCCCAATTCACAGAAATAACAGCCCCCTTAACTGATTTGTTGCAAGGAAAAGGTAAAGGCCCCCTTAAGTGGGATGCCATAAGTAGATAGGCATTTGAGAAGACAAAGAGCACCCTCTGTCAAGACGCAGTACTTGAAACACCGGACTTTCATAGTTTCATAGTTAGTAGGGTCGGAAGGGACCTGAGCAGATCATCAGGTCCGATGCCCTGCCTTGGCAGGAAAAAGTACTGGGGTCAAATGACCCTGGCAAGGTGTTCATCTAGCCTTGTCTTAAAGACCCCAGGGTAGGAGCCAGCACCACTTCGCTTGGAAGTTGGTTCTAGCTCCTAGCCGCCCTGATAGTGAAGTAGCGCCTCCTGATGTCTAGTTTGAATCTACCCTCTGCCAGCTTGTGACCATTATTTCTAGTCACTCCTGGTAGTGCTCGGGGGAACAGGGATTCCCCCAATGCCTCCTGGTCCCCTCTGACTAGTTTGTAACAGGCCACTAGATCCCCCCTCACCCTTCTGACTTTGAAGGTGTCTTTGAGTCACCTTTTATCCTGTAGACAGATGCTTCCAATAAGGCCTTGGGTGCGGTCCTTTTGCAGGAGATTGATGGAATTCCCCGACTGGTAACCTACACCAGCCAGAAGTTGAGCCCAACAGAAAGAAGGTATGCTGCGGTAGAGTGTGAATGCCTAGCCATGAAGTGGGGTATTCATTATTTCTGATACTATTTGCTGGGGTGTGAGTTCACCCTTATAAGTGATCACGCCCTGCCGAGGTGGCTTAAAACCAAACAGATGGACAATGCACGCATCGCCTGGTGGGCACTGATATTGCAACCTTTCCATTTTAATATTGAGTACAAACCTGAGAGAACTAATATGGTTGCATATTTTTTTCAAGATGCTACAAAGAAGAGTCGGGGGAACAAGTCTGCTTAGAGGCAGAGGCATCCCTGCCACTTCCCGATGGAGATCTGCCTAACGGCGAGTTGAAGGGGAAGGTACGTGGGAAGGCCAGGAGTATCTGCTGCGTGGAGAGCCCCGAACAAAAAGATCTGGTTGGCCATTGCAGCCTGGCTGTGCTCTGGAGGGATCTCCCGATCCACTCCCTCAGAGCGTTATCAACTCACTGGGTGAACTGAATTGGTTCAATTATGCCGCCAGGAGCTACTTCTGGTGGTGGGTAGTGGCGAGAAAAGGGGCAGGCGTAAAAGAGAGGAGCAGGGGTGGCAGCGAGGGAAACCACCTGCCTGCGGCCCAGGACTGAAGTCCCCGGGAACAGGGCCTATTGACCTGTTGGGTCTTCAGAGCTCAGAGGAGCTCAGAGAGGGAGAGAGAGAGAGAGAGAGAGAGAGAGAGAGAGAGAACGGAAACCATGGCTTTGCGTTAATTGACTGTGGCTGGTGTTTGATTAAGCTGGTGAGATAGCAAGTAATGGGGAGCGAAGAAAAAAGAACGCTTGATCACTGGAGTCAAGATCGAGAAACCCAGAAGGTGAACAAGGAAGGAGACAGAGACGATGTTGCTGGGATTTTTGAGGGGGGGGGTTTTGCTTTATTTTTCTTTTCCTTTATTTTGCCTGGTCACACCATCCAACTGAATAAATATCAGCCAGCTTTGGGTCGGGGAAACTATCACCCTCCCAAGTTTAATTAAAATCATCAAAGACGTGGCAGGAGAGATAACAGAGCAGGAGCCTGACCCAATTCCGCTGACTGACGCCAGCCCTGGTACCAGCAGGGCAAGTGGATGTCATCAGGACGTCAGGCCCCTCATCCATATCCTGTGATATCCTGACATAGGGCAGCAAACTAAAACTCCTCCTCGGAGTTGCAAGGAAACTCCTCCTCGGTGTTTTAGTTTGCTGAGCCTCAAGTCATTTAAGGTGCATTGTGCCAACAAATTTCCTACAGCGGCTGGAATTAATTCACAATACGCCACCGAGGCATGCAAACACCGACACCATTACAGCGGTGCAGAAGTATTTAGCCCCTTTTAAAGTGTTGTGCACGCACGTCCCTCATTTTGTCTACACACGGCTATTGATTGCCTTGCTTGCATGCGTACCAGCCTCTGGCTTCTTTACTATTCATTCCATCCAGGAAGAGCACACACCAACTGCAGATGTTTCGTCAGCCTGACAAAGGGTGTTTATACTTGAAAGCTTACAAAGTATTTTTCCAACTATTTGCGTTGGTCTAATAAAAGATATCAGATTTACCCAAGGAACCTTGTCTGCCGATGTGCTTAGACCAATACGACTACAACCAACACCCCTGTAACTGTGCTTAGTTGTCTTTGAAATCTTCCTCAGAGAGACCGAGTAGTCAAAACAGCAATGTTGCCAGGGTCAAGAGAGTCTGTAGCAGAGCTGGAAATGTAGCTCAAAGCTAAGGTCCCAGTTTGGTGACTGAACAACAAGAAACAGTCTGTGAGAATCACGCTTCCCTTTTAAGAGAATTTATGTACACCCTTATAACTGATCAGGAAAGTATTCTGCTAGTGCACAAATGAGATCCTGGTAATGATAGTCATTAAACATTAGGTATGGTTTACATTTAGGCAGTGCCCCAAATCCCAAAAAGCCTTACAATCTGATACTTGGGTTATATTTTTAAGGATGCTTCATTCACCTTTCTAATATTACTTCTGGGGTGAAATGAATTAGCCAGTTAACAATGTAAAGTACATAATATTTTTTTAGCAGAAACAGAAGAAGAAACCTATACTCTTGAATGAGAAAGAAGGAATTTAAGAAATCAAAATCTCAAGTGAGATTTGGCTGGGCTAACAAACTTCTCTGAGAAATACCAGAAGATTCACAGTGACCCCAGGTGGCCAGCATCTTGATTTAGTGTCTCACGTGAAAGATAGATTCCTACAAAATTTATTTGGTGGGGAGCATTTAGCATAAAAAATAGACTAGCAGCTTCATGTAATATGCAGTTTTGTAGTGAGTTGGTTTGAAAGAATTAAAACTTTAGTTCTCAGAAAAATTTCACCCATATTTAGCTAGTGGAACATAACAGTTTGCTTTGGGAAACACTCAGATAATATAGTGGCAAGAGCTCATACTTACACAAATAAATAGATCATCATGCAGAAAGAAGACACACTCAAGTGAAGTAAATGCTAGCCAGGCCAATTTAAAGAGAGTTCAATTACAGTATCTCACGGTGTAAGATAACACTAAGTGATAAAATACAGTGACCTGAATATACATGAGGCTTTGTTTTGGCAGTTTTTATCACTAACTGCTGTGAAAAAGGTGTGTGATTGAGTAAGGTGCTTATGTAAGTGACAGAAGTTCAAACAAAGTCAAAGCTTCCAGCAGACAAAAGTAGTCAAAGATTGAAGAAAGCCAAGAGGGCCAAGTGAAATTCCTTGCTGAACCACAGACATTTTTGCTAAGATTAGCAGATGCAAAATGCTATTTCAGGTTCAGTCAGTTCAAGGAACAAAAAAATGCATTTACTGCATTGTTATTTCTAAACGAAATTCTGCATCAGAATTTCTCCTGTTAAAAGAGAAAGTTATCAATAGTAAATTATTAGAGAAACTGATAATTTATTGTATTTTCCTCTTGCTTGAAGTGGTAGTACATATGTCATTCAATGAACATAAAAGTAAGAGTTGTGGTAGTAAGGTAGAATTCTGATAAGGAACTCCTGATACAAAACAGCACATAAAAATTTATTTTAGAAAACTGTTGTTTCTTATTTTTAAAGCTAGCCATGTTTATCTTATAACATGTCTTGTTCAGGTAATAGGGTGAAGGCATGGTATAAAGAAGCATGCAACTAATCTGTCCTATGGATAGATTCTAGCTCAAACTCATTTTGGAGTAACACATGGTTCTAATGACCACAATAATTTAAGGAAGATTCTGTGTCAGGTTAAATGAAGGTTTCCCCCATTACATCTTGAATCTGGATTTTTTCAGCACTTCAAAAAGGTGTTATGCATGTATGTATAAAGGCAAAGGACTAATATATAATGCTAGCTTATATATTCATTCATACTGTGAGACAATAGTACTTCAGAAAAAAATTATGGCTAAAGCATGTAAGCTGCCTAGATTGACTAGAAGTTGGTCTTCCACTTTTTTCCTATTAGAATTGATAGTGATGATACTACTGTCAGTATTGGTTCAGCTGTCCCTATATGGTGGTCCTGCCAAAGAATAATGCCACAGCATTAGCATTTTCTAAATCTTTATATGCCAAGATTAAAGTAATCTCCTAGTCACCAAGAAAAAATAGATTATTGTTAGGAGTCTACTCAAATCAAGGAGGCAGGCAGCTACCATTTTCATGGGCTTATTGTGGTAGGGTCCCGCTCCCCGCCACTGATTGGAGAGAGCTATCTATCTGTTCTTTTCCACTGGAGCAGGGCCACAAAAAGGCAGTCCTTTCAGGCAATCAGCAGTAAGGGGTGGGAGTGGTAACCATCTTGCCTGCTCCCTTTTTCCTTCTCTCCTGGCATGTTGTGTGGCCACAAAGGCCATGAGGACTACTGACTCTCACTGGGGACCCAGCATTTTATTTTTAGTAAGTTTTTTTTCCTCTTGGATTTCATGGACATTGCTTGATTTTTGCAATGTCTGCAAAATCTGAAATTGCAATTTGAGTAGGTCCCTAATTACTATTACCAAGACAAGTTTAAACAGGAACAAGTACAAAAAAGGTCTAGGAGGATGGGTGAGGGAGGATACGGGCAAACATATGTTGCAGCCAGTTTAAAAAGGAGGGCAATGTGCAAGCTCTTAGGATGCAGCTGTAGCTATACAAGTTAGCTAAATTGTCTTAAATTTAACCCCTAATGAAACATTTGCAAAGCTCCTGTCTCCCCTGCTTTTTAACTAGTACATCTTTTATGGTGTGTTGTAGGATTTGTATTTTGGCAGTATCTTTGACTCCCCTTCTCTCTAACTGAGGCATGTTGTAGGATGCTTTGTAGCTGTGGTGTGTAAGAGGGGTTGGGGTATATGATCTTGCAGACCATTTTGGACACTAAATTGCCAACAAACAGGGGGAACTTGATGGGCTGGGGGACCTCTTTCTGTCCCATGTTCCAAACATTAAGGCTAAGTACAGGCATTCAAGAAGCCCATAGCAGAAGCACTCTACCATCTGAGCTTTAATTTAAGTGCCCCCATTTAAGTCAGGAAGAAGCAGAACACATTAGCTCTTGTGGGGGCTCAGAGCCTATTTGCACCGCCCAAATGCAGCAGGTTGTGGGGGCTGTTGCACACCTCCCAATGTGCCCCATGGGGTCCCTGGGCTGATGAAGACTCCTGAGCAGAGTGAAAAGGCCAAGCCACCCCTGACTGGCTGCCAGGAACATCATGACCACACACCTTAACATGATGTGGCAGCAGCTCATCATGGCTATGAGCCATCAGCCAGCTGCCCTGCACATGCCCACCCAGTGCACCTGTGCCTGCCAAGTGTGTGTGTGTGCGTGCGTGTATATGTGTGTGTGTGTGTCAGACACCTGGGTTTTGTGTGTGTGTGTGTATGTGTGTGTGCACTTCTCCCAGATGTCTGGGTTTTGTTTGTCATCCATAGGTGCAGGCCTCCCAGGCAGTTCTAGGCCAGTCCCAAAGGGGTGCAGGAACACTCAGAACTGAGGGGGAAAGAGTGGCCCATTAGCCTGCCAGGCCAAGTAGTGACTGGGTGAGCTTTGGCAGCAGAGCCCAGTGGCCAAAACTTATCCACCCCTCCACTGGGAGGCCCCATGCCAGCCATTGGGAACTGGCCTTCCACGCAAAGACAAGGGGGAGCTTAGTTTGCAGGAGTGAGGGTGGGGTGAGACAGGACAGGACAGGTTCAGGGCTGGGATGGGCCCATGATCACAAGAGGGAGGTTGGGATTGCCCTGAGAGGTCAATACAGTGAGTGCTGGTGCCATGAGAATCAGAATCAGCTGGCACCCATTGGATTTCACCCACGGATTGGATCGGGGGGAGGGAAAAAATTGCTGTTGGGGTACTTGCCAGCCTATCCAGGTATGCAAGCTGGGAGTCATCTTGGCAGCGAGAGCCCAAGTGGTTGAGATGATGGTTCCCACACAGAATCCTTCCATTACATGCGTCCATTTCCTGGCCTGGAAGGGAAAGAGAGAGGCCTGGAGGGTTTTTTGACAAGGAGACATTTTTTCTCATTCCTGCTGCACTGAGACTGTAGTGGTTGTCAGGCGTAGCTGCCTCGTATCTCTTGTCCCTGACCCAGGGGTGCTCTCTGCCAAAACTGCTGTTTACCCTTTTGCCCACTGAGCTCAACAGATGCTATCAACGTCAGGAGAAACATTGGGAGTGTGGCGGGCCAGTAGGGGGTGGTCCAGGAAGGGGGTCAGTCAGACATGAGGCACCCCCAGGGAGGCACTTGGAGCCTGGAAGGTGTTCAAGTGCAGTGAGGTGGGTAGCTCAGCATAGGAGCACCCCCTACTGGCCCGCCACACATGGTGATTGCCGTGGGATGTGACAACTTGCTGTATTGAAGGCATAATTTGGGGAAGGGAATAGAGTCACTGAAAACCCATGAGCATACAATCTCTAATTTGGCCTCGGATCAGCTGGACAGTGTAGGATGGCTGACGAGTCTGAGCACATGATGGTGGCTGACTTGAAAGAGATGATGAAAGAGACAGGCCTTCCAGTGAGGAAGAAGTAAAAGATAGAAGACCTGATTAAGATCCTGTGTGATAATGAGCAGGCCGCAAGATCACCACGCATCCATCCAGGACCCGCTGGGGGCCCTGAGGGGCCATCCTCTGAGTGGGACTTCTGGAAATACCAGCTGCAGCTAGAAGCTGAGGAGTGAGAGCGCAAGCTCAAGTACGAGGCACGGAAGCAGAAAGGGATCTTGGAGTCATAGTGGACTCCCAGATGAACATGAGTCATCAGTGTGATGAAATCATCAGCAAATCTAACTGCACTTTATCATGCATCAGCAGATGCATGAGAAATAGATCCAAGGAGGTGATACTTCTCATCTATGCAGCATTGGTCAGACCGCAGTTGGAGTATTGCATCCAGTTTTGGGCACTGTACTTCAAGAAGGATGTTGATAGACTTGAGAGGGTCCAGAGGAGGGCCACTTATACGGTTAGGGGCTTACAGGACAAGCCCTATGAGGAGAGACTGAGGGACCTGGACCTCTTCAGCCTCCACAAGAGAAGGCTGAGAGGTGATTTTGTGGCCACCTAAAAATTAATTATGAGGATGCAGCAAGGGATCAGAGATGCACTAGGGTGCCTCTTGGGGTGAAAAGAAGCAATGGTCACAAAACTGATAGAGAGCAGATTTAGGCTAGATATCAGGAAAATTTTCTTCACAGTAAGGGTGGCTAAATTTGAAATGGGCTTCCAAGGGAGGTGGTGCTTTCCCCTACCTTGGGGGTCTTTAAAAGAAGGCTGGATAGGCATCTGGCTGGGTCATCTGACTCCAGCACTCTTTCCTGCCCAGACAGGGGCTCGGACTCAATGATCTGTTGAGGTCCCTTCTGACCCTAGGGATGAAACTATGAGCTAGAGCTGAAGTGGAGATGGCGGAGGAGGCCCAGTGCTAGCATGAGAAGGAACAGTGTGAGCATGAAGCTAGAGAGGCCCAACGTCAGTGCGAGCATGATATTGCAGTACTCCAGATCCAGTCAAATGCTGGAACCGTAGGCACCCAGCTGGCACCACCTGCACCCGCCAGACTGAACACCCCAGCCTCCTCTCACTACAAAGACAGGAATGATTCGGAAGTGTTCCTAAGCAACTTCAAAAACCAAGCATGCCAATGGAAGTTGCCAAAGGAAGAGTTCATGAAACACATGGCTGCTCTGGTTGACGGTGATATGTCCATTGTCCTGAACAGCTTGCCCTCGGAATCAGCAGATAACCATGATGCCTTTAGAGAGGTGGTACATGTAAGGTTTAAGTTAGGTCCAAATTACTTCCAAGAAAAATTCTGTAGCACTAATTCCCAGCTAGGAAAGACCATGCACAAATTTGGGGCCCTGATATGGGACTCATATCAGAAATGGAAGAAGGGAGCTGAAGCTTCCACTGTGGAGGAGGTGGACATGCTTATGGTGCTGGACCAATTCTATTACACATGCCCAAAGGAGATTAAAACACTTGTCAAGGATAGGGGCCCTAAAACAATCTGGGAAGCTACAAAAATTGCAGACCAGATGTTGCTTAATAGACAGGGGCTGACCCAAAAGCCTCCCTACTTTGGGAAAGAACAAAACGGGTTCCACAAAGGAGGGAAGGGAGGGCCAGACCCAAAAGGGGAGAGAGGGCCACCTCCTGCTGAGCGCAAGGTGGCCCCAGATTTGGACAAACCACCCAATTCAGAAAAGAGGAGTTGCTAGAACTGCGGGGAGACTGATCACATCAGGCCCAACTGCCCAAAGCTAAGCAACAAACCCAAGCCAATCAGCCATGCAACATCTGTAAGCAGTGGGGAGGGAGACCCAATCCAGACCGTACACAGTTAATGCGAAGGTGATGTAAGAAATAAAGTGGGAGATTGTAGAGATGAGAGAGTTAGGGGTAACCCGGCCTTTAATGAGTGCCTGGACCAGCCTGGTGGTACTCATTTGGAAGTAGGATGGGTCCATCTGGTTTTGTGTGGACTACAAAAAGCAGAACGCTATTACCACCCCTGACACTTACCCTATGCCCAGGATGGACTCTTTGCTAGATGGCCTAGGCCCAGCCAAGGTAATCTCTACTCTCTATCTGTCCAAAGGATTCTGGCAAATGGCAATGGACCCAGATGTATGCACAAGGACCTTTTGGTATGCACAACTCTTCCACATCTTTTCAAAGACTGATTACAAGGATGTGCACAGTTTGCCATGGCTTACATTGATGACATTGCCACCTTCAGTCAGGACTTTGAGTTGCACCTGATTCATTTGACCACTGTGTTAGGTAAGATCAAGCAAGGTGGTCTTACTATGAAGGCCCCAAAGTGCCAGTTGGCACTATCTGAAGTGGTATATTTGGGACATCGTGTGGGTGAAGGTCAGATAGCTCCCTTGTGGTACAAGACCAAGGCCATTAGAGACTGGCCACCCTCACAAACCAAGAAGCAAATCAGGGCCTTCCTTGGCCTGGCTGAATATTACAGGTGGTTCATCCCTGGATTTGGAGCAATGGCAGGCTACCCTGATCAAACAACTGATTCTGAAGGCACCAGTCCATGATAAACCCTTCTATGTAGTCACTGATGCCTCCAATTCAGGACTAGGAACTGTACTCTTACAAGAGCACAAAGAGACGCAACACCCCGTGGTTTACTTAAGCTGGAAGTTAATCCCTAGGGAGTGGAATCTGTCAGCTATAGAGAAGGAGCGTTTGGCAATCATCTGGGTGCTGAACAAGCTGAGGCCCTATCTGTGGGGGTAGCAATTCACCATCCTCTTAGACTGTGCCCCACTTCCATGGCTGCTGGCAATGCAAAACACCAATGCCAAGCTTGAATGATGGGCCTGGAAGCTTCAAGAGTTCAATTTCACCATTGGACACATCAAGGGAGGTCAGAATGTGATAGGAGATGCCCTGTCACGGAAGGACTCTGGGTAGCGGGTCAGATAGGCCCACCTGAGAGAGCTCTGGAGTGGGAGCTCCCCCATGTGTTTCGATGTTCTATGTGTATTATTGTTATGACCAGTCTTATGTGTTGTGTAATCTCTGTTTAGGTGTGAAAGATGACCCTTCCAAATGAAACACGCTTGTACCCACGGCCCTGTGAAGCCATGTGCCCAAGCTTTTAAAGGGGGAGGGGAAGAATGGCAGAATGCTACCTCTGTCTCTCCCCAAAAACTCTGCTCTGTGACAATTTGGTTAACATGGGCCTTGCAGAGCGCAGACATCCCATCTCTTTAAGTAACCTGAATTAGATACGTTCCTGAGGGAGGGGGGAAACCTGCTCCCTCTGCCTACGTGACTGGCATCACATACCTGGGTGGGGGGACTAGGGTCCCTATTGTTCTAAGCAATGCCAGTCTACCTGGCAACCAGTGATGCGTTTCAAATTGGTTGGTTGGCAGCCAACAGGTGCTGGCCTCCATTGGACCAGGTAAATGAGGTTATAAGGTCTATATAAGTTAAGGACTGCCCAGGAGGAGGGGCAGTAGCCATGATGAAAACTCAGAGAGAGAGAGAAGAGCTGCACCATCTGAAACTTGCTCTCTCTTGAAACTCATGATCAATTAACTGCCTGCCTCCAGAGGGAATCTCCACTTGCCTCTGGATGATACTTGTGAGTAAGCTACCTGAGATCTAACTATAGCTTGCAGTAATTCAGATGCATGATCAAAAGCTACTCAGCCATGCCAGTTTGCTCTATGGGATTTCTCTGATATTGCTCTACCCTGTACCCTATTCCAAACCTAATCCTTGTAAACAATGAAGTTTTCCTTTGTACCTAGTGTGGGAGACTTATTAGGAGTGGGTCTAAATTATGCCTTGGGGTCCCCTTGGTCTCCTAGCTATATGATCAGTGAGGAAGAAGAAGGGGAGTCAGTCTGTATGAAATAGGATGAAGGACATGGCAGGAGTCTTCCCTCCAAAAAAAAATTTAAAAAGGGATGGCATATATTTAGAGCCTAACTCAGCCACCCTTACTTTACGCCCTTATAACATGGAGGACTTTAGTGTAGTGAATTCTGCTAGTGGGATGTTATGAATTTCAATCCCAAATAGTACTTGCCAAATTTTATTAGATTTCATTTTTTCACTTTCACCTTTTCTTTTCCTGTCCAATACTGACACTGTACAAAGTCCTACTTTGGAGGATATTTCAATGTAAATATAGATATCACAGGTGAGGAAGCACAAAACACCACACTGTCAAGTACTAGTTTTATGTTACTGCAAATTCATTTTAAAAAGGAAGGAGATTATGAAAGGGTGTTTGAGACAGAGGTGAAGAGAGATGATCTCCCCTCATGACCATCATCCAGAGCTGTAACCCTTCAAAAACTGACATAAGTAGAACTACTCTAGTGTTAGAACCAAAACCATATACCAGGTTCAGAACTATAATGCAAATACTCCCCTTTGCACTTAAATTGAAATTTCACATTTAAGGCTTTATCCCTTCTCTATATTAAAGTGATTTTTGAATGAACTGGGCAAATCCAGAGAGCTTTTGGTTCAGAGTTGAGAACTAACCTAAGTCTCAGCCAAACACAAACTTGGTTTGAACAAGAGACTATGCGATAGGCCCACGGCATACTTACCACAGTGCTGGTGACCAGGTGACCAGTCTGCTGGGGAATTGGCCAGCACCACACAACTGGAAGAGGGCCTGCAGAGTGACCCAGCCCTAGATGGTTCCCAGGATAAAGGGAACTTCCCAGCGGTAGCACCAAAGAGGATGCACTGTGTGTGTAACCTGAAACCCTCCCTGCAGCTAGAGTGAACCGTCACACCACTATGGGGATGGGTTGCCGGGCCAGGCTGCTGGAGCCCTGTTCACCATGAGAACCTTTTTGCAGAGGCAGGCAGCTTACTCTTCTGCAGCAAGACAGCAGGCAACCTTTCCAGAGGCGGGAGGGCCCACCAGAAGAGGAGACACTAAAGGTGACAAAGCACCTGTAGGGAAAGAAGCAGGTATCGGTGCGGGAGCCATGTCAGGTGAACCAAAGAGCACAGATCCAGCTGATTCCCTGCTTACACACCATAACACCAAAAGGTACTGGGGGGGGGCAGCTGGAATGGGAGGAGGGCAGCCTGAGAGGAACTGGTAGAGCCCACTGGTGAAGAGAACCCATCTGTCACTCTGGTAGCTACATCACAGTGTTTGAGCAGGTGCAGACCCCAAATCCACTGCTATGGCAGCAGTGGCCCCATAGGACCCTAGTGGGCATGAGGGCATGTTCCCCGGTACTGTAGTACATGACCAGGTGCCAGCAGGCCTAAAATCCCAGCCCACCTGGAGAATACCCCTAGAGGAGGAGTAAGTGGAAGCCAAGAGAAGCATGCCTTGCTGAACCAGGAACACTGAAGTAAAGTGTTAGACGCGGGTGGCATCAATGCCCTGCTTAGCTGCATCACCTGAACCTGTTTAGTTTCATTATCATTAAGGGGTGTGTTCATTCAAGACGGCCTCACCATGCTCCTGCAGGGAACTAAGTGGGCAGATGTACCATGAAAACTGATGACCCCAGCAACCCATTGGCAACATCTCCAAGACCAGAGTGGACCACCTGAGTAGAAAGGGGTGGGGTATAGGTGAGGTGCAGCCCAATAGAAGACCAACCGGCTGAGGCACCCAGGGCCAGAGGGAAGCACTGAGCAACACCTCCAAGTAAACACAAATAACATCAAGTCATGGCAGGAAAGTAGACCCTGGCGTGTTGCCCAGTTGGGCAGGGCATGCCAGCAGCAGTGCTGCAAGTGTGGGCTTGCCACACTCTATTTGCATCAGGACATTACAAAATACTTCTGTGTATAAGCAGCCACTTATAGCATCAGATGCATCTGAAACAACTTTGGAGAATGTAAGTTGGAGAGGCTAGATATTATGGATTGTAGGTACCAAAAACAAGAAATACAGTTTACTTTTTGGCTATTTTTCCCCCAGAAAAACCATTGGATAGAGTAAAAAAGTGGAGTGCTATTCAAATATTTCAGGCAAGATTTTGCTTCCTAATTTACACACCCACACATAACTTGCTTCTCTCCTTACAGATTCACAGGTTGTAAAGGTCTGGAAGGGACCTCACAAGATTGTTAGGTCCAGCTCCCCCTGCACTAGGCAGGAAACACAATTGGGGTCAGGTGACCCCCGCAAGGTGACAGTCCAGTCTCCTCTTGAAGATTTTTAGGGTCGGTGATTGCACCGCCTCTGGAGAGAGTTTATTCCACAGTCTGCACACCCTGACTGTGAAGAATTTTTTCCTAGAGTTGAGCCTGAAGTGGTCTTCCAGGAGCTTGTGGCCATTACTCCCGGTTTTCCCCAAGGGTGCCCTGGTGAACAGTTGTTCACTGAGCCCTTGATGTATTCCCCTGATATAGCAGTAAGCTTCTACCAAGTCCCCTCTTGGGATTCTCTTTTTTAGGCTGAAGAGGCCCAAGTCCCTCAGCCTTTCCTCATATGGCTTGCCTTGCAAGTCTCTGATCATAAGTGTCACTCTTCTTTGGACTTTCTCAAGCTTTTCCACATCCTTTGAAATGCAGTGCCCAGATCTGGACACAGTACTCCAGCTGTGGTCTCACCAATGCCGAGTAAGGTGAAAGAATCACTTCCTTGGTTTTACATGAGATGCACCAGTTGATGCATGCTAGAGTATTGCTTGTCCTGCTGGCTACAGCATCGCACTGATGGCTCATGTTTATGCTACGGTCTATTATTACCCCTAGGTCCCTTTCAGTTGTGGTGCTAGTGAAATTGGTACCACTGAGCCTGTAAGTATGTTGGAGCTTGTTTGTCCTCAAATGGAGAACTTTACACTTCCCAGTGTTGAACCTCATCTTGTTCCAGTCCACCCAACTCTCCAGCCTGTCCAGGTCCACCATAACTTGATGTCATCCATGAACTAGGCCAGTGAGCTCCTCACACTCTTATCCAAATCATTGATAAAGATGTTGAAAAGCACTGGACCAAGCATGGACTCTTAAGGGACATTGCTAGCCACCTCTTGCCAGGACAACACAGATCCATTCATAAGACCTCTCTGGGTCCTACCTTGGAGCCAGTTTTCTACCCACCTAACCGTCGAGCAGTTAAGCCCACAATCCTCCAATTTTCCCATGAGAACATCATGGGATACCAGATTAAAGGCCTTTTAGAAGTCTAGGTATAAAATGTCAACCTTCTATCTCTTATCCAGGTGGCAAAATACCTGATCATAGAAGGAGATGAGGTTGGTAATACAAGACCTGCCTGCGACAAAGCAATTCTGGCTGTCATTCAGAATCCTACCTTCTGTAAGCGTATCACACATAGGCTCCTTGATGAATTTTTCCAGGATTTTCCCTGGGATTGAAGTAGGCTAATTGGCCTATAGTTGCCTGGGTCCTCTTTCCTCCCTTTCTTGAAGATGGGCACAACATTGGCCCTCTTCCAGTCTTCAGGGGCCTCCCCCAAGCAGCGTAGGTTTTGGAAGAGTTTTGCCACAGGTCCCGCAATGACCTCAGCTAGCTCCTTCAGGACTCTCAGGTGAAGTGCATCCAGTCCTGCTGACTTATAAATGCCTACCTTTTCTAACTGATCATGCACCAGCTCAGTGTCAACAGTAGGAAGGCGGTCAAACCCACCATGCCCACTCTGAACCTTATCTCGCATGATTTTCCCCTTGGTCCAGTGAAATACCAAAGCAAAGTAGTCATTTAGGAGTTCATTTTTTTCCTGAGTGTCGGTAACCAGCTGTCCTGAGGTGCATAGAGCTCAGCAGCTTTACCTGATAAACCTTGCTCAGCTTAACTCACCTCTGAAATTGCCATCTTCTCTCTCCCTCTTCCCTCAAACTGTAAAATTTTTTAATATTTGTAACTGCTCTTAACTGAGCTGGGGATGGGATTTTCCCAGCTCAGGCAATTTCTCAAATTCATTGCTAGAAGACAAAACCAAGGCAGGATAGAGATGTGCCTTATAGATTAAACAGTACAGTACAAAGACTCAATCCTACTCCACTTGAAATCAAGGGAAATTATCCTAATTTCAGATTTAAGTGTTACTACATTTCAACAATTTGCCTGTGACTCAAGGACGGTGTGATAAACATAAACCACCCCAAAACACCCAAAGTTTCATAGATTTTATAGATTTCATAGACATTAGGGGCTAGAAGGGCCCTCACGAGATCATTGAGTCCAACCTGCCTGCTGTAGGCAGGAAGGCTGCAGGGATCAAATGATCCAAGCCAGATAAACATCCACATGCCTTTTGAACGAGTCCTGAGTAGGTGCTTGCTAGGGGTGTGTGAAATGGGCCATATTCGATTCAGATTTGGGTTCACTTCTGGTCCACTTCCAGGTCTGCTGCTGAGCGCTGGGGGCACTCCCACGCTTCTGTGGGATGCTCCATCTGCCCCACCATCTCAGCATTCACGAGTCGCCTTTTACCTTGAGGCATGCAGAAAAAAACATTTAAAGCTGTGTCTATGTCCAAGTCATTGAATCTCTCCAAATCATTTGGAGGGCTCCAATTCCTAGTTTCATAGTTTCATAGATGCTAGGGTGAGAAGGGACCTGAGCAGATCGTCAAGTCCAACCCCCTGCCATGGCAAGAAAGAAAGCTGGGGTCAAATGACCCCAGCTAGGTGATTATCTAGCCTCCTTTGGAAGACCCCAGGGTAGGAGTGAGTACCACTTCCCCTGGAAGTTGGTTCCAGATCCTAGCCGCCCTGACAGTGAAGTAGCGCTTCCTGATGTCTAGCCTGAACCTACTGTCAGTCAACTTGTGGCTGTTATTCCTAGTTACTCCTGGTAGTGCTCGGGTGAACAGGGACTCTCCTATTCCCCACTGGTTCCCCTGCTATGTTTATAAATGGCCACCAGATCCCCTCTTTTGTGGAGGCTGAACAGGTTCAGGTCCCATAGCCTCTCTTCATAGGGCCTGCCCTGCTGCCCCACTGATCATGTGAGTGGCCCTCCTTTGGACTCTCTCAATGCTGTCCACATCCCTCCTGAAGTGCAGCACCCAGAACTGGATGCAGTACTCCAGCTGCAGCCTGACCAATGTTGCATAGAGGGAGAGGATCACTTCTTTGGACATGCTCGAGATGCTTCTGTGGACGCATGACAAGGTGCGGTTAGCCTTACTGACCGCATCCACACATTGGCGGCCCATGTTCATCTTGGAATCAATAGTGACTCCAAGATCCTTTTCTGCCTCTGTACTGATGAGAAGGGAGTTCCCCAGCCTGTAAGTATGCTGCTGGTTCTTCCTCCCCAGGTGCAGCACCCTGCACTTGTCAGTATTGAATTCCGTCCTATTCCCATCCGCCCACCCCTGTAACTTGTCCAGATCTAGTTGTAGACTGTCCCTCCCTTCTAGCGTGCCCATCTCTCCCCAAATCTTAGTGTCATCCGTGAATTTTAACAAGGTGCTTTTTCACCCCCTCATCCAAGTTGCTGATGAAGATGTTGAACAGTGCGGGCCCTAGGATTAAGCCCTGGGGGACCCTACTGCCCACATTTTCAGTGGAAAATGATTTGATTCACATTTGGAGATTCAGATTCGCATTTGGAGATTCAGATTCGGAGATTCAGTGAATCGGGCCAAATCTCCACTGAATCGAATTAGCGACCAAAGCTTTGCACAGCCCTAGTGCTTGCACCACCTCTGGGGGGAGTCTGTTCCAGACCCTGGACACTTGGACTGTGAAGTTTTTCCTTATGTTTAATCTAAATTGGCCTTCTAGGAGTTTTTAGTTGTTGGACCTTGTTATTCCTTGGGGTGCTCGGGTGAACAACTGTTCTCCCAGATCCTGATGCACTCCTCTTACGTACTTATAGGTTGCCACCAAGTCCCCACTGAGCCTTCTCTTCTCCATGCTGAAGAGTCCCATGTCCCTCAGCCTCTCCTTGTAAGGTTTTCTGTCTTGGCCTTTGATAATATGGGTTGCTTTCTGGACTCTCTCGAGCTTATCCACCTCCTTCCTGAATTGGTGGGCCCAAAACTGGACTCAGTTCAGTGCACTGTCCTTTAGATCACTTCTGAAAACACACAATGGGAGTGTTATGGCCCTGAGGGCAAACAATCAATGCCTTTTAAAACCTTCCAAAAATTTCTTGATAAACAGTGTATTGTGCTGGTCCTGCAGGTCACAGCTCCACTTCCTCTCTTGCAAACACACAATGCCTTCGATTGGCTGGTAATGTTAGGGCACCAGATAATTATGCAGTTTAAAAAAGAACTGATGGAATATTGACACAGTACCAACTACCTGGTGATCTTAAGTCATTCTTTGTGGGGTGTGAGCTATAATATATAACTTCAGTTTTTGAAATTGATGCCATTCATTTCATAGAAGTTATGGAGGGGGGCCTCAAGTCCCAACAGGTTGAGAACCTCTTTAGTAAGGACTTTAGTAAGTTAGGTGCTGATACCTTTACAAGTAGTGATCGAAATCTGTTATCAGGCATCAAATTGTAAAATAGAATATCACAGTAATGTGCTGGTCCTTTACCTATACCTTGCCATTACTCACAGATGAATTAGAGGTCTGTTCAAATAATCAGCCACAAAACTCTTAAAAGTTTATTTTCATGTATTAATTTCCAGACTTGAATTGAATGGGGACAGTTCAGACATCTCTCTGCTTTTTGGCCAAATCTGTTTCTGTTGTAATTCCATTATTTTTTTAAGAATTGAAGCAGGGGTTTATTTATTGTATCTATCTGCAAAGTCAATAAGACAACAATGCATGGCAGATTTCTCTTTGAAACCACAAAATCCAAGATTTTTTAAAATTAAACTTACATTATGTAGAAAGAAACTATTGTAGCCATCAGGAAAATGATTCTGGTATTCTACCAGACATCTGCTCAGAGCTTTGTTTTTATTAGTTATGTAATGATGTTGGCATACATGGCACTTGAAGACCACTTTTCCTCCAAAAAGCTTACAGTCTCTCACACATTTAGTGTTCTCTGTAATTCAATTCCTAGTTAAATAACCTTTGAGAGTAATAATTACAGGAAGTTTTCAGATGTTTAGCTGACAAATGTTTGCACTATTGTTATTTAATTACTATTTTTAATGAATATTTCTGTCTTCAGTTGTCTTAGTCTTTAATCTTTTTTTTTTAAATGCCAGATACAGCAGCATGGTAAACAATGTCACTCTCTTCCTAGCAATGCTCTAATTAAAACAGGCAGAATCCATGTTCTTTGTTCTACTGAACTCTGGCACGACATATTTATACATTGTTGTGCTTAAGTAAGGGCACTGTTTTTTGTCATATGTAAAAGTTAATGAGCAGAATTATTTGCCCAGTCCTCCTCCCTTGCTTATTACTAATGTCCCCCTGAGATACAGCTCGCCCTCCTTTCCCCAACTTCAGAGTTAAGGAGTAATGTGCTTTTTTAAAAAAAGGAAGTGCGATTTCTGAGAATACGTGCTTCATCCAGGCAGGTTTGATTTGCAGGCTATTAGAAACTGTAGGCTCGCCTGTTCTCCTCAAAGCTAGTGGCGACACACAGGGGGTGCATGGGGGTGCATGTGCACCCCCTGAGAGTGCTGGTGCCCCCCACCCCCCAAGAGCAAGTGCTCTGTGCTTAGGTAATGGGCAGGGGGGCAGATGGAGCACTGGTGCCCCTTCTGAGAGTGGTGGCCAGGGAATGGGGGTGCCGAGGGAAGTGCCTTTGGGTGCACTGTCCTGGCATTTCTGGGAGTGATGATTGGCCGTGGGGGGAAACCCCTCCCCCCCTCCCCGTTGGCAATTGGCAGGTCGCCACTGGTGCCTCCCCCCCCGGAGGCACCAGTCATCCATGTTCAAAGCTTTGCTAAAAAGCCGGAGGGCAATAGCTACTGGGGTGGAAGATATTGAAGATTTTACTTGTTTGTTTGTTAAGCCCAGGCAGTCTTTAGGACTGCCATGGTGATGGAATTTAAATCCACTTTATTCTTGAATGCCCTCTATGGATCCCTCAGAAATAAAGGCCAGAATAGTTGGCATTTGAATTGCAGAAATAGTGCTGTTGTTTGGGAGTGTGTGCGTGTGGACAATTGCAGACCCTGGCCTATGTAGCTATGCCATAGGAGTTCTTTTGTCAGCTCTTAGCTGTTGTCGTTTGTGATGTAGCTATGCTAGTAGAAAAACTTGTTGGCAGCTGTTTTACAGCTGTTCTGGCATGCAAGCCTTAAATCTGGTACAGTTATGTGTAAAAGCATCCTAAAGCAGAAAGCTGAGACAACCCCTGTTGTTCAGGACCTACGTGCTGCACAGGCCTTGTGCTGGTTCTTAGTACAAGGGATATAACCTGCGTGCAATGCTGATATAACAGTATTGCTGTTTTGGATGGTCCTATCACACATTTTTTTAAAGCAACATATTATCTCAGTATTGAAGCTTGCTGTAACTTCTTCTCGCATCACATTCTCCTCACCCTTCTCACATAAGTCAACTTCAGTGGATCTGCTGACAGTAACATAAACTACATTTTGAATCAACTCCCTTGGCTGGAAGTAAAATCACTTCATGAGGAAAATGATATTAATTTAATCCCATTGATGCAATGAAATGGGCACTAACACAGAGAGTTCTACCAGAGTGAAATTTCTGATGCCAAAACAAAATAGGATCAAAGCTTGAAAATATACTCTTTGGCAGCACTGTGTGGCTGAGGATGTACAATACGCTTGCATTCTGCCTTTGAAATATGCCATTCTGGGATAAAGGTGGGGATAATTACAGAAAATGTGACAGAGTTTGAATAGGCTTCATACGTTTGAAAACCATAAGTCTTTTGGAACAGAATTTTTCTTGTCTCTAATGAATATGCTGTCAAAAGGATAGCATGCTAAAATAAACAATTGTAACTCAGTATGTTTGCATAATTACTGATAGTAATGGAAAGCTTTATTTAGCTCTTCAACATCTTCTCTCACTTCTTATTTTCTTTGTTTGCAGACATAACATTTTTCTTAAAGAGGAATTTAAGGGACTGGTCTAAAATCCACTGAATGGAAGCCCTGTCATCAACGTTAGAGATTTGGTTCTTTTGGTCCTTGCAGGCACTGCATTAGGAAAAGTTTGGGATAGTAAGTGACTAATCTTTAGAAACATTTGAGCATAATCCAGAATCAAGGTGCAAACAAGGTGTATACAATGAACAGTATGTTTATCAAATAAAGACAATCCACCAATCCTGGCAAAATAAAACCTACAATAAAGATGCTTTAGAGTTATGTCCTTATCATTACTGAAAATCAACCCTCATCTATCAGTGTGTCCATGATTTAATAGAAAAAAGAGGTCACAAAAGCTGAGCACTCACTAGATGCAACATAGCTAAGGAAAGAAGTTTTGGTCTCTGATTTAGCTCTGGACCACAACTTGCTTGCTCTGAATCTTTCTCTGCTGCTCATTGGTTTATATGACCTACAGCATGTCATCTATTGGTCTGCCTCGGATTTTCTCCATTGGAACACTGCAAGTAAGCCATGTACTGTTGTGAACTGTGATTAGGATTTATGGAGAAATACAAAGCACTGTTTGCTAAGTCTTTGCTGTTAGACTGTTTCGTTCCTTTAATCTCCTTCTCCACTACATATCCACGTTGAAAAGGCTTTACTGTTTGCACTGGCATTCTATTTTTCTCCTAACATTCAGCTGAACATTCAGCTTTTCCCTTTTTAGTTTCTCCTTGAACCTTTGCACAAGCACATAGTGGCCAGCTTCCATAGCTGTTATGTCATGCCATGTGACATGACTGCTCGCAGTGAGCCCATTACTCACTTTGGACTCTGAAGTTTGGACTCTGGAGCCGTGGGTTGGCCACCCCTGATCTACAGGGATAGATTGATAGGTGGACTCCCTGGGTCTTTGGGATGGTATGACAAACTGAAGGGCCAAACTGAGTTGTGACGTGCACTTGTAGGCTCCAACAGGCTAAGTTTGGACAACCATTATGATTGCATTCCTGGTGGCTTGGTGATGCCACCCATTTGCATTATTCTTATACAATTTCTAAGAACAAAGAACTGACAGGTCTCAGATTGCTATTGACACATGGCTACACTACCATTAGTACCATAGAAATGTCTGTGTTCATCTGACAATAGGGAAATATATAAATATATAAAATTCCAGCCTCATTCCCAAATGCATTTTTCTACTTATCAGAGGAGGAAGACTTACTTGGCTTTTTGAAATGCTCTTATCAAATTGCTGTTATGCTTGATAGCATTGTAGCATATCTATCTATTACATTTTTCAACAACCGATATATAGTTTGCTACTTCCAGGGATACACAGATGTTACAGCTGACAGCATTTGTCCTCAGGGTAGGGCTGGTAGCGAGGTCACAGGCTAAATGTTGCAGCCCCTGTACCAAACACCTCTCCCTAGCCCTTTGATTTAACATACTGCTGGGTACTTGGAGTCTCCTGCCCTAGGGTGGATTCCCTTCCACTTGCGTGCTGCATCTTGCTTGTCAGAAACTACTGATGGAAAGGGAGGTTTCTCCAGAAACAGGGTGATTCTCCACCCTCAGGTTGGCTTGGTGCTATGGCGAGTAACTTGGGGCTCCACCTTCCCTACACCCCATCCACTCCCAATTGGATGAAGTTGTACCAGGCTGCTACATAAGATAAATGACCCGTTGTCCCATCTGCATGAAGGACAACACTACCTATTTTCAAAGTCTATAACACTGGGGTATCACCCTTAGGCATCTGGGTAGTTGACCATTCCCCTCAGTTGTGATTGGAGCAGTCAGGTGGGCCCTCCCCATGCTGAACCTCATACTCTAAATATGCTTGAGGCTACCTGACTTCTCTTGCTGGGCCTCTGTGGGCCATACTGGAACTCTCCCATATTGGCTTCCATTTTTGCCAAAAAAAAGAACCAAAGGAGAAAAAAAAAATCAAAGAAACCGCAAAGCGCTCCACGTGGCACTACACGGGGAGACGGACTCATGCATCCAAGTGTCCAGTATCCAGGCTCAGTCATGGGTCCCACCAGTTGTATACTCACCTCCTGATCTCTGTCTTTGGGGGCAGAGACCCCTCCGGGTCTCCTACAGTCAGTCTTGTTGGCAGCTCCTCAGCGTCCTTGTCGGGGCTTGTTGGATCCATGGGGGAGGTCCTTATAGTCCATGCTGCCACTGCTCCCTCACCATCAGGTGCTGCTCGTCGGAGCTCCAGATGCCTTTTTATAGCATCAGCAGCAGTGCACCTCCCCACATGCAGGGAGACCATGCTTTTAAAGTGATGTGGGAGAACCGCATGAGTCTCCACTTCTGGGGCTTGGCTAACTAGAGGTAAGTGGAACTGACGCTCAGCCCTTTCTGGGCCATGGTTCCCTGCCAGCCAGGGGCAGTCAGGGGGGAATCCCCCCTGCTTCCAGGGCACCTGGGAGCCTTGTCGCCCCACACAGTGACAGCATCCTTTTGAAACAATTACTTAACAATGTGAAGGATTAAAGCAGATTTCATACAAGTTTTTATAAATTGTCACTGGGTGTCACTCTTGAGTCATCCTATGACAGTTTCAGAAATTGGACAAGAGTAAGGCTTTTCTTTACAAGGCAATAATTTTACTTCTTTTTTTTTTTTTCTTTTTCCTTTTTTTTACTTATATTAAATAGTCTGTCTCTGGGAAAGTTTAAATGGGCTGCACTCAAATTTCACCTTCACCAAATCATGTTACTTCATGTAATTATTTTATTCAGAGAAGCTGACTTAGGGAAATTTTGAACTTGGTTATGTAAGTTTGGCCTCAGAGGAACCACACTGACTTCAGCTATGAACATATAAACTTTATGGTTTACAGGTAAAAACCTTTTTTTTTACATTGGACCAAACGCATTTTTTAATCTGTGTGTGACTCTTTTGTTGTCAATATCTATCATCTTGTATAATAAGTATGGGGCCAAGGCATATGTGGCAGAGTATTTGGAGTGAAATCTAGTGCTGTGCAGAAAGTCGATATGGGTACTTTTACACATGCTTTTGGAGTCGCTATAATTAAACTGTTGCTGCATTTCGTGTATCAGCATCCCCATGCTTAAAAATGGCAGTGGGGGCACTTGAACTAAAGTTCGTTTTTTCAAGCTTTCGATCAAACCCCCTCCCCTGCCATTTTTAAGCACAGGGACGCTGATACATGAGATGTAGGAGGTTTCTGGAGCACAGTAATTGCCATGCTCTGATGTGCTGGAATTCCAGTATAACAGAGCAGCCTCCACGCTCATGTGTAGGTGCCCTATGTGCCCTATACATTAATAACTCAGAAGACGTTAAAGTGGTCACTTTTGCCCAAGGAGAAGAACAAGTGCCTCATTATCTATTACTGAATAATAAAAGATTGAACAACACTTACTGAAAATGATTAGTACTATTTATATAGAATTGTTGAATCTGGTACAGACACATGATTCCATGATAATATCGTTCATGTTATCATTAGTACCAAAAGAGGAGGTGTTGCTCTATACATAAAGGCAAGGCCCACATGTTTTGGAGGTACAGTACAAAGTAGAAGATAGGCCTGTTGAAAACCTGTGGGTAAAGATCAGAGGGGAGAGTAGCAGGGAATATATCATGATGGATATCTGCTACAGGCCTCCAAATGAGGAGAAAGAGGTAGATGAGGCCTTCTTTAAATAAGTGACAGGCAGTAGAAGCTTCCAAATAGCAGGACCGTTTCATGGGGCACTTTAATATTCCAGATACCTTCTGAGAGGGAAACACAGCAGTGCACAGATAATCCAGCAAATTCCTGGAGTGTGTTGGGGTTAACTTTCTGATACAGATGGTAGAGAGGCCACCTAGGGGAAAGCTTGTCTTGACTTGCTGCTCACAAACAGGGAGGAATTGATTAGAATGTGAAGGTGGAAGATAAATTGGGTGACAGTGACTGTGAAATGACAGAGCTCAAAATCCTAAAGGGAGGAAGGAAAGAGAGCAGCAGCATAAGGACACATAAGGTTCTTTGGGTGAATATGATACCTTTCATTAGACCAAGGACACATAAAGCAGACTTTAACAAATTCAGGGAACTGGAGGGCAGGATCTCCTAGGAGGGGATTATAACAGGGGACTTGTGGTAAGGAGGGAAGCAGGTATCCTAGAGGAGAAATGCCAGGTCCTCAGTAGGGGGTTGACACTCATGAGGCCCAACCTGCAATCAGCCAGCTGCAGGACCCAGGAGAGGGAGGAGAGCAAGAGAGCGGCCATACCTGTGCCCAGGGAGCAGGAAGCTGTCTTGGCTGACCCGGCAGGCATGGCCGACTGAGATATAAACTCTCCCCAGGCCAGAGGAAGGGGGTTGTCCATGGTGGCAGAGGGAGACAGAACCTTGTAGGGAGGCAAGGGTGGAAAGTCCTCTGGCCAGGAGAGCCTGAGAGAAGGGAATGAAAGAGCTAGTACTTGGGAAGTACTAAGGATTTCTTTTCTCTCTCTCTTTATGCCATGGGAGGCCCTGGGAAGGGGATACAAAGAATTGAGGGGTGTTTTATCTTCACCCTGGAGAAGTCCCACAGGAAGGGGAAGGGGACTGAGTCTATCCAAGTGGACTTAGAACTGGTTGTGTTGGCACTGGAAGGGCCCAGGGAAGTGGGGTACCCTGAGGACCACAGACTGTTTATGAGTGCCTGGTATGGCCTGCTCTTTCTTTTTTTTTTTTCACTCATGGTAATAATCAGGGCCATCCCTGGGGGTGGAGGGAGTGAATTGGGGTGACTGTCCCAGGCCCTGTGCTGCGGGGGCCCCATGGATAGTGCTGTACAGGTCCTGCCACAGCCACCATACACCACCGGTTCTGCAATCTGGCCGCTCACCATCCTTCCCCCCGCTCCATGCTCTGGCCGCTTACTACCCCTTGGGCCCACACAGGCTGATATGCCCAGGCCCAGCACACCCTTAGGGATGGCTCTGGTAGTAACACTTGGTGGACTGGGGAAACTGGGTTGTATTAACAGGAGTGTCACCTGCAAATCAAGTTTCCACTCTATTCAGCACTGGTGAAGCCTCAACTAGTGTACTGCATCCAGTTTTGGGGCTCTGAGCCCCTCTGGCCCTGTCCTTGCTTTTATTTCAGGGTAAACTCCCCTAGGTGTAGCTCACAAGGCAGCTTTGGCTAAGGTTTGGAGGTGCCCCAGACTGGCCCCTGGGGTTTGGTGCTCATGGCCCTTTCTAGGGCCTACTCTGCCATGATCAGTCTCATCACAGTGATCCCCAAACCTCAGTAGGGTGCAGTTTTTAGTCATACCCAGGACCAGCTCCCGGCTGTCCCGCCCCAGTTATCTTCACCCCTCCTTGCCTCAGTCTGTCTTCTCCAGGCTTTCTGGGGTCAGTCTCTCTCTCTCTGACCCTCCTTCACTTCTGATGGACCTATCATAGCCATCCTCATTCTGGACCTCAGTTTCTCTGTCCCTTTCCACTCTAGCAGAAGCCCCACCTGGACCTTTGGCCTGCCCTAGGCCCTGGTCCCACCTCAGCCCAGCTGAGAACTCCAGTCCCCTCTCTGGCTCTGGCAATCTCCTGCTGCATCTGCCTCCGCACTTCGCCCCTCCCTGGGCTCTGGCCCCATTGACAGGCCAATGAGATTCCATTGAGATTAGTCCTCCAGCCTGCTAGCCCACACTCACTCAGGGGTCTGCTCTCTCTGGCCCCTCAACAGGTCTCTTACACTCCCAGCCCCTGTCTCTGGGCTCCCCTAGATCTGATACTCATTCTCATACCCTGGGGCCCTCTCTCTGGGCTTACCTGGGCCCCAGCCTGGGTTTCTAGAAACCTCCTCCAGCCCCTTAGTTCACCCAAACCTCCAGACTGCTTCTTGCGGTTCTTTCCTTTCTGGTATTCAGGAGTTGCAGCTGTCCTGATGGGCAACATTTCCCACCAGCTTCAAGGATCTTACTGCCAGCTTTGATCAGGGACTGGGCTTAATCCCAGCCCTCCTTTGGGGTCAAATGATTCCTTCCAATCAGCCCCAGCCACCATCTGCAGGCTCCCTGGGTCAGATAACCCTATAATCAATTCCTGCCCCACATGCAGGCTGCTACTCTGGTAGCTTGGCCTCTTAAAGTGGCAGATGCCTTAAGTGTCCTGCCACATACAGGCATACCTCGGAGATATTGCGGGTTCGGTTCCAGACCATCGCAATAAAGCGAGTCACACGAATTTTTTGGTTTCCCAGTGCATATAAAAGTTATGTTTACACTATACTGTAATCTATTAAGTGTGCAATAGCATTATGTCTAAAAAAACAATGTACATACCTTAATTAAAAAATACTTTATTGCTAAAAAATGCTAACCGATGGAAAAATGGCACTGATAGACTTGCTTGACGCAGGGTTGCCACAAACCTTCAATTTGTAAAAAACGCAATATCTGCGAAGCGCAATAAAGCTAAGCGCAATAAAACGAGGTATGCCTGTACTGACTAGCACTCACTTGCTTATTCTGGAATCATTTATGTTTCTTTTGCTTATTCTAGAATCACTTTTTAACCTACCTCTGGGCAGGCATGTACACACTGGGCACATCTACACGTACAATTAATGCACCTGAATTTTCTGTGCAGATTCTGTGCAGATTCTGCACAGAAAATTCAGGTGCATTAATTGCACGTGTAGATGTGCCCAGTGTGTACATGCCTGCCCAGAGGTAGGTTAAAAAGTGATTCTAGAATAAGCAAAAGAAACATAAATGATTCCAGAATAAGCAAGTGAGTATTCAGGTGTATTGAACTGCACCCAGGCATGCATCTGAATGTGCGCCCATTGGGAGCAAATTTGCTCCCAATGGGAGCATGTTCAGTCCTGGACTCCTCCTGCTCTGACCTCCCTCTCCCCCGCAGGAGCCAGGGGAAGCTCTAAGCACCCCTGGGTGCCAGTCCCAGGCTGGCAAGGGGCACAGGAGTCAGGTCTGGGCTCTGGAGGGCAGGGGGAGCTCTAGGGCAGCTCCCTCCCAGCTGTGTGGAGATCGGGGCCAGTCTGGAGCCAGGACAGCTCCTCCCACCCTGTGGAGATTGGGGCTTAGCCAAGCAGTAATTGTGGCCTCTTGCTGCCTGTGACCCCCTGCTGCCTGCCCATGGTCTACATGTGCACTTTGGTGCATTAGTTAATGCACTGTTTTTCTAGTACTTGTATATATTGGTACTAGCAAATGACAGGTTAGACTAATTTAATGCACAGTAATTTATGTGCCATGTAGATAGTGATGCTTTACTGCACATTAGATTAATCTAGTGCACAGTAAACATCTCATGTAGATACACCCACTGTCTACTCTACACCTGCTTATTGGAACTTAACATCCATATTTCTCATGTAGTGCCTAGAGCATTAACACACACTGTACCTCTCTCCTCAATGAATGCATCATATCCTCAGTGTTCACAAGGGAAAAGATGCGAGTCAGCTCAATTATTGTGTCTTTTCTATTAGTCTTGGTATAACATGCTCATTTTCTTTCCTATATGCTCTCTGCACATAATGTGTCTCAGTGTACTTAGTGGGTATCAGATAGAGCACTGCACAAATCAATGCACTTATCTACAGTTGCTAGGGAACAGTGCGATATTCCTACAGTATCAGCTAATGAGCCTTTATTCTGATGATGTAATTCTCCTATTTTGTGTTTTTTTGGTTAGATTAATTGGCATTACTTATTCTACTGGGTATTATGTTTCCAGAAGACTTGGAAAAAAAATAACTTCTTGTAATAAACTAAGTTGTTATTTTAAAACTCATTTCTCCATGCAAGAGAGTTAGGCCATAAAACAGTGTGAAAGGAGTGAATCATAACCTTTTTTTAGCATTAATTTAAAAAAAAAAAAGAAGATTGCATAAGATTCTTGCTAGAAAAAAAGCTGTCTCCAATATCCCATTAGATGCTACTTAATAGAATATAATTCTTATTGCCAATGACCTGAAACCCCTGGGTAATAACTATCCAAGGAAATTTGCTTGTGCTGTATTTAATTCCTAATTACAAGAATTGACTTTCCCAATACAGTGTGACACTTGCTTTTGAGAGTGAACTCTGCAATATTGTGTATGGGTGGAGAAACAGTTACGTCAGTGTTCTGCTCTGGAGAGAAATATTTGTGGTGTGCATTATTGAAGAGCTTTGGAAATGTGGGCTGTCTCCAAAGCAGTGATTCTTGACTGAGGTGCTGTGGCAACCAGGGGTGCCTTAAGATCCCTTCAGGAGTACTGGGGGATGCTATGCGATGGTAGCACTGTTAGGTGTAAAGACATGATTCACAAAATAACCCCAATGATTTCAAGTAAGAAACCACAGTGTTAAAAACATTCTAATCATTTGTGATCTTTCTGAGTTCTTCGCAACAGAAAAAATGCTGTATTTTTCCATAGTCAAAAAATAAATGAAAACTAAAAGCTGGCATTTTTGAAGGGTGCCTTGAGCCTAAGAAAGGTGCTATGAATCGATCAAGAACCCCCGCTCCAAAGAATATTGTCATTTTTAGAACTGTTCTATGGGCAGGATTCTTTATTTGAAAATCTATTTGCATTTCCAGAACAAATATTTTTAAAAAGATATAGAACATCCCATATTCATTTGGGGTGCTTTGTTTTATATCTGGAAGCTGTGTAGCCTGCATACAATTAATCTGGGGGGAATTCCAGAGTGATGTCCCAAGGAGTTAAGAGATGGTGCCCAGAACATGGATTTTAAAGTAACAGTATGTTTGAGGATATTCTTCAGGTTCCTGATCAAGAGGTGTCTTGAGACTGTATGACCAAGCAAGCAGTATTGAAAGGGTACAGGAGATAAAGGCACAACCACCACGCCAAACCATCTCCTTCTCTCTGGTTTGATACCATTTATCAGCCCTCTGTCTTTCCAGACATTGACATTTAATTACCCAGGCTAACTGAGGCATTATGGGTAAGCTGCTAATCACCTGATTCTTTACAAAATTGCTTCACAGTTTTGCATAATTATCAACGTTTCTGGTTATAACATTCACTCACTATAATCTGGCTTCTGCTTCCTTTATTCTTTTAATTTACTTGCTGTCACATGCCTAATTTTTTTTATGCTGGATGAAGCCAGGTTGCTGTGACATTCATGTGTTTGCCTGTCTGGTTGGCTACCTACAATGTTTTTTTCAAGCAGATTTTATTCAGGCTAGTGATTTCAACTTTGCAGAATATAAATCTCCTTCTGCCTCACAACAGCTCAATCACCTTTTTAAAAGACGTTCCATACCACTTCATACATATATATGCGTATGAATTGGTGTGTTTGTATGTATTGTACTTGTGGAGTGACTGGGATAAAGTGTTCTATCATGCTGCTCTCATGAACCCTCAGCATGTGCGTGTGCTTGGTGCACAAATAGTGCAGAGGTCTGTATTATCAGCCACTTGTGTGACAATAGCAAATATCTTTTCTGCAAATTACAGAATGAGAAGAATGGTAAAGAAAAATGGGGCTGAAGCAAAGAAAAAGAAGGTTGTAGCCAAAGAGAGAGGGATGTCTCTCAACTTGGCTGAAGCTAGTTGCACCTTTGACCTTTAACTGAAGAAACTCTATTATAGTTGTTTGGTTCCTAAAAAGGGGCAGCATCTTCTTCAGGTTGGTCCTTCTTTTTATGTTCACAATCTTTAAACTCCAGTAAAGCATGCAGGAAGGCTTCTGCTTGGGCCAGCCTGTTATGAAAAGTATGACCATATCTGATGGGGCACAACAGCCCTTTGCTTTCTGTACAAGTTGGTCATCAGTGCATTCAAATACCTGTGTGTACTGGACTCACAATAGGTATGCTAATTTTCTGAGCTTGCGTATCCATATTAGCTTTATATCTGCCACCTCTTCCCTTACTCTCTACTAAAAGTAATTTTCACTAACGTTTCTACGCTAAAACAAGGATACTGTCTTCCTGAGATAGTTTCATAGTTTCTAGGGTCGGAAGGGACCTGAGTAGATCATCTAGTCTGACCCCCTGCCATGGCAGGAAATAATACTGGGGTCAAACGACCCCAGCAAGATGTTCATCTAACCTCCTCTTAAAAACC
>NW_017728923.1:18813738-18815466 GCF_001723895.1 Crocodylus porosus | reverse complement strand
GCCCCTCATGGATGTGTGCCAGCATAATTTTCTCAAACAGCTTGCCTAGGATCGAAGTAAGACTGACTGGCCTATAGTTTCCTGGGTCCTCCTTCCTCCCCTTTTTGGAGGGGAAACTGCATAAAAATTATCTGATTTGGAGTTTGCTACAAATTTGAAACTTTCTAGGTTCTTTGGAAGATTATCTGCCATCTACAGAAATTGCGACTTATTCAGCTCTCATTATTAGCACGGTGGGTAAGATGGGTCTGTGCACAGCATGAGCTAGAATACTGTGAACTAGAGTGAACTAGAATCACTGTGCCTGTGCAAGCTATTCAAAACCAATGCCAAAGGATAGCTCAAAGTAAAAGTGTGCGCAAGAGATGCAAAAACCAAGAAGCAAACACATTTTCTGCACCAGAAAAGAGGTTGCATAGTAAAAGGGCAAAGAAAGTTTTGAAGACTGTAATAGAAGGAAACACAGGTTACTGTGGTGGCATGTCCTAAGGAAGTTATATTGAAGGATATTTGCTACATCAGCTTTCACACTTCACAAATTCCTCAAGATGAAAAGTCTCTTTGTTCAAAGAACTGGTAAAACCAAGAGTACTAGAGCATATCCTGCCCCTTCCAACACAGTCTTTTCAGAGTTGGATAAGCCTAATTAGGAAGGAGAAGGTAGAACAGTTCTTTGTCTGTCCTAATGACTCTATCAACAAGGGTTGTGGTTTGTGAGATGCAAACGCCTGTTTCCTAGGAGCTGAACTGATAGTTAATGTGTCATTTCACATAGCCCACCAACTTCATTTCATATATTAGAAAAATTCCATTTTGAGTCTGAAATTCATGATGTCATGACTTCCAAAGGGGCAATGTGTGTTTTATAACTCATTATCGCTACTGTTAAAATCACATTCTGTTTTTCAGATGCATTACAATAAATAATGGGAATGACCCAGAAAAGAATTTATAGATTCAATTAATACATTTTTCCTTCAAGTTGCTGCCCTGTGGGGTCAGGCCAACTCCCAGGATCTCAAAATTATGCTGCTAGACAGGAGGGTGTTGTATACAATTACACAAACACAGAAATCAATTAGGTGCATACACACACATACTACCAGCTCAGGCACATACACATCCAAACCAGCCTAGGCACATACACACACATCACCAATTCAAGCATATACACACTACACGTTACAAATTAGACAAAAATCAGTTGTCAATACCCACACACTCAGTACACACACATAGATCACTAAGCCATATATCATGCACACAATTATATATATATATATCACACACTCACCAGTTCACACACATAAGACCCACCTACACATAGGTAAGATCCTAATTTGGATGGTACAGTATGTGTGTGTGTGCTTGGGGTACCTGAGATACCTGGGGGAAGGTTAAGGTGAGAGAGAGAGAGTTAAAGTATACGGAGTGAAAGCTGCCAGAACCAGGATTAGAACTGGTAGACTAGAAAGAAGCTGACTGAGGAACTGAGGCTTGGGTTTACTTAAGAGCAAGTGGCCACAGGGTTACTTGAGGTCACTGGTACATGAGAGGGGAAAAAAAGAAGCCTGGTCGCAAGGAGGAGACAGCCAGGAAAGAGAGAGAGACAGAAACCTGGGAGCTTGGGGCTGGAAACACACAGATAGATAGATAGATAGATAGATAGATAGATAGATAGATAGATATACACACACACATACACACACACACACACACACACACACA
>NW_017728923.1:18803801-18813550 GCF_001723895.1 Crocodylus porosus | reverse complement strand
CCTGCTCTGTGTGCCCTGCCACTGCCCGCCACTCCCAGTGTGACCCTGTGCACCCCCCCAGCCCCCTGCCACTCCACCCCACAGTGCCAGTGGCTCCCAGGAATGGGGGGAAAGGGAAATTCCATGCTACGGCAGCCGTTGACACCTAGCAGCATGCAACATGCCCGCCCCCACCTTCCCTCCTCTCTCCTCCCTCCCTCCCTGCCACCTCCCCCTCTCTGCCAGCTGTTGGGGCTGGGCAGTGGCGGTGGTGGCAGCAGCAGAATGGTGGGGGGAGTGCTGCCACCAGAAAACCCCCCTCGCCCTTCCCACTCCACTCCCTCCCTCCCTTCCTTCTATCTTCCCCACTGCCTCCCCGCCCCTGCCGACTGTTATTGATGGGGGCATGGCAGCTCCCTTGCTCCCTCTGTCTGTAATGCTCCAGGCCCTTGCAGCTAATTGGCATGTGCCCTCTTGGTGGTGCATGCACAGTTGGGCTGAAGTGTTATGGATAGACAGACAGACAAAGGTTTTTATTATATTAGTATATATATACACACACCTCTGTGTGTGTGTGTGTGTGTGTGTGTGTGTGTGTGTGTGTGTGTGTGTGTGTGTGTGTGTGTGTGTGAACAAGCTAAACTTCAACCACAGATTAGAATTTGAATGAGATCAAGGACATAAATCAGAGGTGCTTCTCTGAATATGCCTGCCTTAAATCTTTACATGACCAAATGTGTTCTGATTGACCTAAATGTTTTGCTTAAAAGCATTTGCCATCAGGCTGAGAAAGCTGCTGTTTCTCTCTCTTCCTGATAAAATTGTAATCTATTACTGAATTCAAAACAGTATTATGTATAGTGTCTACTTGGGATTTCCAATTACCATGTAAAAGCAGAGGATCATCATCTTCCACCAAAAACCCTTTATCAACAACCTGCAGCATTTTTCTTTTTTCTATAGAAAGCTAGATAGTTTACTGAATTAACACCTGTTTAGTGAAATCATTCTGATGAAAACAATTAAAGACAGTAATGCTTAGAGTAACTGTATATGCTCCTTTAGTCTCAAAAACAAAGCCACAATACATAACTAAGTAATGAAAAGTGTAAGAAAATCAGCAGAAACAAAGAAAAACACATTCACATGTGTTGTTTCCCCCTTTCCTGTGTGAACCACGAACAAAAGTGTGAAGCTGTGGTTAAAAATGGTTGTGGGTGATATCTTTTTTCATTTGACCAGCTGCATGGTTGGTGTAGGCATACTTTTGGGCATTATCATACCTCCCCTGAAGATCTCTCTGGTCTCTCTACAGTTGCTCCAATAAAATGTATTAACCACAAACCTTCTTGCCTCTTGCATATTTCCTGGGCCGTTACAGCTATATCATTACTTCAACACAACCAAAACTGTAGTTAAGGAATTGTGCCCATTCATCTGTTAGGCTGAATTTTGTGTGGTCATCTTGGCCTGCATTTGCCACGTGTATGAAAAGGAGTTCAACAGATGTGAATAAAAATTAAGATTTTTCTTATTTGAATAACAAATACCAGGGGCACAACCCCCTGCTGCTGCTGTGTGGACAAGGGATGCTTCGCCAGGGCAGCGCAGGGCTTGCAGCGGCGTGGAGCTTCCCTGTGCAGCCCTGCTATGCTGCCAGCCTGCCATGCTGAGTCACACCCGTTGTGCTGTGGAGACCCCAGGGGAGGGCAGCAGGGTGGGGAGCTTGAGCCCACAGAAGGCTGCGCCTACCCCTTGCACAGATCTGGGGGGCAAAGGTGCCCCTTGCCCCCTGGGAATCTGTGCAGCAGCAGGGAGCCAGCTCCACCTCTTGCCCTTCTGAATGAGTTGCCTGTGGCCCCATTCCACTCGCCACTGGGGATCCTAAATTCCAGCCCTGAACCCCAAGCTCCCCCCCAGCTGGGCACAGGCCCCAGCCCCAGCCCAACTCATTCCCTTCCTCCCTATGGGAGGAACCCCAAGCTGCCCCCCAGCTGGGCACAGGCCCCAGCCCCAGCCCTGCCCAACTCACTCCCTATCTCCCCCCAGATTTACCTGTGCGACCTGCAATCCAGGCTGCCTGGCAGTCATATGCATATACATGCACATGGTGCCCCCTGCCCGACCTCCCTCCTCCCGCTTCTCCCAGCCCCTGCAGGCTGGAACTCTGCCAGCCTGCAGAGAGCTCTTTGCAAAAGTGCAAAATCTGTGGGTTTCTCTGTTAAAATGAAAAATCCATGTTTTCCTTGGATAAAAGGGAAAATCCACATTTTTCTCCATTTCTCCACTGGAAAAGGAAAACTGGAATCCCTGCCGATTACTCATTTACTGGTACCAGAAGTGCTGATTCAAGTAAAGTAAAAAACAGTACAAAAAAGGAAACTACAAGAAAGACAAAAACAGGAAAAGATAAAAGACACTATTTTTCTGTCATCTGGTTAAAATTAAGAGCACCTCTGGTAAAGTCAGAGATATTATAGAACTGTTGTCAGTGAATAAAAATTAGGCCTAAAGAGTCTGTGCTAAAAATAAGTAATATTGCTTCTTTAAATGTGGAGGCCACTTGTTCTTCCTGAATATCTGCCTCCTCCAAATCTTGGATGAGAGCATTACCTTAGTTTCCTCTGTCTGTGAAGATGAGTGGGTGGGATCTACAAAGATAACATTGAAAATAAGCTGGCAGGAGATACTGATGAAATGAGTAACTGTAAAACACTCAAGAGGGGATGATATCTGTCAGTGCCAACACAGGTTTCCCGTACTGTGGTATTATATGGGTTAGCCTTAATTTTAGATTATTATAGAGCCTTTCTCCATTCCCCCCCTCCCAGCCCTCCCTCATTTTGTTCTTTTTGTTGCTTATTTAGGCTCTGATTCTGAAAGTATTCCCCATTCAAGACAGCATTTAAGAAGAAGCTTAATTCAGTTAAGATTAATTCACATAATCCCTACTACTAAAAAAATCATTGTCCTGCCCAATTCACAAACCAAGGTCCCAGTTCTGGAAAGCAGTTATGTACATTCTTCAATCCAATGGTATTCATAACAGAATGTAAATACATGTACTTTACTCCTATTATATTCTTCTGAATCAGAACTCCCCATTTATTTATGGTACTACTTTATGTTTGCCTGTGTTTTTTGCCTCTATTATGAAGAGATCACCAACCAACTTTCTCACCTGATGCCACTAACCGGGCACCTACTAATATTAACTAGTCATATTTGCCTACTTTGAAGTTTTTGGAGACTCATTGTGTTAATTAACATAGGTCATTAGAAAGTCCTCAGCAGAGGTTGGATTGTCTAGTGCTCCAGCACAGGGCTTGATCAGCCCAGCAATTTTCTGCCTATTTTTTTAATTAAAGTTTTTTTGTCCCTTAGTCTTCATGATTATAAATCAAACCTTCAGACTCTCAATCTGAGCAGAACCTCTTGCTGACAGAGAAACAATGGTTGTAAGGTGACTTTCCTCATTCATTTCACCTGCTTAGTATTGGTGAGTCATATTGATAAGACGTTAACTATCAGTGTTGGTAACTCTTTCACTATTGCTAAACATTTGGCAGAAACTCTAAACTGTTCTGAGACTAGGTAAAGGTTACTATTAATATGTAATTCTAATTAAATCCTAGACAATAGCAGGCCAAAATCAGTCTTGATCTCAAGCCACTGAAGTACATTACAGGAATGAAGCCAGGAATAAATTATGCATCAGAGTTGTAGAATTTTTGCCAAACAGGCCAGATTGGTAATAGCTAATAGTGGTCTCTAGGTTAGGGTTACCATATTTCCAGTTTCAACAAAACCACCTGTCAGGAAGGGAGGGGAGTAATATGACTGGGGCAGGGGGGGCAGTAATATGCCCATGCCCATGCCTTGGCCCTGCCCCGCACTCCCCAGCCACAGCACTTCCCCAGTCCTGCTGCTGCCCCTCACTCCCAACCCACAGTACCCTGCCCCCCAGACCATGCTGGTGCCCCTCACTCCCAATCTGCAGCCCACCCCATCCCTGCTGATAGCCTTCACTCCCGACCTGCAGGCCCCGGCACTGCTTCTGCCCCACACTCCTGACCCACAGCCCCCCGCACCTCCTGGTTCCCCTCACTCCCAAGCCACAGCCCACCCCCCATCTCTGCTGGTGCACTTCACTGCTGACTGCAACTCCCTGCTCCCCACAGCCCTATAGTGTCTCCTGGCTGCCCCACCCCTGCAAGCAAGGGTACCGGCCCTGGTGTCACCAGCCCAGCCACACAGCACCTCGCTGCCCCCAAAGGACCCCTCCACCCCCTGCCCCTGCTAGAGGGACAGGCACCTCCCCCACCCTGCTGCAACCCCAGCACCTGGACAGCTTCCCCCAGGGCCAGCAGGCACTCGTCCCCCTCACACGTTCCTGCCACACACACGCACAGGCCCCCCCAGACAGTCCCCAAGTCCTGGCCCTCCAACCCCTTCCCCTCATAAATTACCTGCATGCAGCTGCCGGGGCTGTTCCCACCACCCTGCCTGGCTGCATGCACGCACAGATGCACGTGACACCCCTGCTTCCAATTTCCCTCACCCTACTCCCCCCAGCCCCAAGCAGCTCCTTTCTAGAGCAAGCTGGGAAGTGCTGGAAAAAACTTCAAGGCTGAGCAGAGCAAACTCCTGGACATTTATTGGTATTTTTAAAAACCCACCTAGATGAAGATGGGAGGACCCAAAAACATGGGTGTCTGGTGCATCTCACTCAATGTAAAAGCAGCCACTTCCGGAAGTGGTGCAGCCACTTTTGCTGGTGGCCCCACAGGGGGCCAGTGGTGCTCTTGCCTGCCCCCCCCCCACCCACCAGCTAAACAGGGAGTGCAGCCAGACAGGGGGTGCAGTGGCGCTCCCCGGTGGGTGCATGTGCACCCCTGTGCATCCCCTACATGTCACCACTGCCCAAAAAGAGGACGTCTGGGAAAACCTGGACATATGGTAACAGTGTTCTAGGTGAAAGCTTCCTTACTGTCTTAGCAAGGTTCCTGAGCTTTCTAATGCCTTTCATCAGTAGGTTTTCACCTTTTCATATATGATTGATTATGGATGGATCCTTACAAGATAAATAGTCCTAAGAGAAGGCCTAAGGCAGTGTACCTGGTCTGTGAAACCAAATGTAGAAATGATACTCTGCAGTGCTCCCTGCTAATGGTCCAGGATAAAGAGATTGTTTTTATTAAAATACGCTGCCAAAGGTAATTTGTGAATGTTATGTGATGAATTTAATAGAAAAATAACATGAATTTTGTTTCTCATTAGTTTGTACATAGTCATATATCCTCAAATGATGATTCTTTGAGGTGATAATGTTTATACCTTTATTCTGAAATTAAAAGATAGTGAAGTTAAATGATGCAAAGGGATCAAATTGACTGCATATAAGCTCAGGATTGTAATAACTTATTTAATGTCACACTGACATCAGATGGGCACTTTTAGATATTGCTAGTTTATTATTTCTTTTTTATTTAATATAAAATTTACTTGAATCTGGAGGAAAGTCAAACCAATTCATATTTAACACTCCAGTGTACAGCTAGAAGAAAAATACTGTTTTAAAAAAACTAATGATAAAAATCATAAAATAAGTAATGGTACAAGGAAACTTGCTACTGCATATGTCTTTCTTTCTGTACATGTGTGCTCCTTTTTTACATTGTGTCATTGTTTCATGCCTGGAACATTCAGCATCTCAACAGGAATTTCACCTGTGGTATGAATGCAAACTATCCAATGAAGATCTACTCTGCAGCTGACAGATCAGAGCAGATAACTTGACTTTTATTTTGCCATCTTTTCTGACTCAGAAAGGACCAATATTGAGAGTCAATGGTATTTTGCTGAACTCTTGCTTGTTACAAAGGGATTCTGTCATCATTATGTAGTGTAAAGCCCCAACAAAATATGGGCTGCGGCTCAAGTATCATGATGTCCTGCACAGAGGAGGCCAGCTAAACATCTGAACTTTCAGCTTTCCATGGATTTTTCTGTCAATTCCTTTATCGCCACCGCTCTCCCCATTCCCTCCCACCCCCACCCCTACACACTTTCAGGTTTCTTTCTCTAAAATCCTAGGCACAGTGTCCACTCCTATATCAAAATGATTCTTGATCTCTCACCTCTTCCACCAACACTATATCTCGACTCGACAGAATGATGCTACAGATATGCTGTGATCTATAGACTCCTGAGTTTTCCATCTAAAATTTTCCCTTTCCGTGTCCTTTGTCCTGGGAGACCATAGTTTAGCAATGATTAGGAAAAAAAGGCTTAATCAGTTTAAACAATCATTTCCTTACATACATAAAACTTAGAAGCTGTTGTCATCTAGTGTCATTTCTGTGATCTGTTGTTAAGCAATGAGAGATGAAAAGTGGCAATAATAAAATTTAAAAATAAAAAGGCAGATTATCTCAATACTATTTTATCAGTTGAAGTTTAACATGAAAAATTATTCCTATAGGAATATAGAAATTATCCTATTTCTAATATTAAAGCCTACTTTAACCTATAAACTTTAGTTAAAGAATGCCATATTTACCCAAAACCAAGATGACCCTGAATTTAAGATTACCCTCTTAATAATTAAATCCTAAACATGGAAAATGTATAAATTTGTTGCAGCCAGAGCTGCAGCTGCTGCCTGCCTCCCCGCCACCTCATTCTGTACTCAATTTCAAGATGAAAGTCTCTCCCCCACATTATATGGGGGAAATAACCTTGTCTTAGAATTGAGTAACTACAATAGATCAGGAGAGTAATACTATTACCTTTAACTTTGAACTGAAATGGTTCTATTTGCATTATAAATATGCTCATACATATTATGAAAAATGACTTCTTAGTCACAGCATGTAACTGATTTAAGTATTCCTAAAAGTGTTGTAATCAAAAAATCAAATGTTTAAGATGCTTTAGCATATTCCAATACAAATTGAAAAAGTTACATGTAGCTCATCCATAATTTTACAGCAGGACATGGATTTTGAGGAAGGTAGGCTAGGAATCATAGCCTAATTAGTAACTACTTTCAGAAATTTAAAAGAATCCTACATGTGAAATAAATATCATTTTAATTTACATCTCCCACAAAAACATCAGGAATTGAATAAAAGTGACAATCAGTGAATATACAAGAGAAATTAATTTAGGTTAGAGTCCAGTTTCTGCCCTTCTCACTTATACAGAGCTTCTGCTCATATAATGGGAGTTTGTCTTAGTAAATACCGGAGTAAGCAGCTTAAAGTTAGATCCTCTGAAACTAAAATTCTCTTTGTAGTATAATTAGAGCAAGTCAGGAGACAGAGGGACATAGCCATTAAGTGCCTTGGTAGGACCGATGTGTAGCCTTGTCAGTACTGTAGAGGAAATCTTTGGGTATCTAACCTGTTTCTCAGGAATGGTTAGAATCCAGTTGCTTTTTACTTTTTAACTATGTTTTAACTAGATCTTATTGCAAATGTTCCACTAAAATGATTTTTTGTACCAAAAATGCCAGTTCACCAAAACTAAACACGCAAGTGTTTTGGTTTTGATAAGCATCTGGTGGAACTCGGAGTTCCCCATGAGAACCCCATCTAGGTCCCTGTAGCTTGGCTGCCAGACTGCTCAACAGACAGAGCTTCCAGGGTCCATAGCTGGAAGGTAACCTTATCATAATGCCTGCTTTGGAGATGGAGTGTCCAGGGCTTTGGAGCTCCCGTCGGGGAGAGCTGGACACCTGGAAGCCCAAGAACTCTGTTGAAAGCTCTCAGAAGTTCTAAGGTAGCTATTCCGGGGCGGGAAGCTGGGAGCCCAGGCTTGTGGGTTCCCTGCTGCATAGCCAGGGTCATAGCTGTTCTAGAAACAATGTCTCGATTCAAGGCTCTCAGGTCTTGTAGGTGAAACACACCATAGCTAGGGTCTCCCTGGGCTGCTGCTGCTAACAGAGCCTGTTCAGAGAATAAAGCCAAGGAGCTGTATGAGGAGCCCCACAGAGTCAGAGCAGCAAGCTGCTTAATTTTATTACAGAGGGGGAAAATCCCTGCTAAAAAACAGCAGCGTAGAAACACTCATTTACATTTTCCCTGAAATAACGGGTTTGTAGCTCCCTTTAAACATTCAAATCAAATTTCTACAGGACCACAGAGTCATGTTCTGGGGTGCCCCAAGAAGAATTTCTAGCTTTATCCCATCTCAAATTCCAGTTCCTTATTCAGGTCCATATACTTAGCACAGTGGCAAGGGTGGAGTAAATTGGCAGCCTGGCACAGCCAAACTACGCTTTGGGTCAGGCAAGTCTCTGGTCACAGATGTACAGGACAGTCCCTGGGTGGCACAGAGACATGGTTTGGGGTGGCCCAAGAAGGGTTTCTGGGTATAATCCCAGTCCAAAATCCAGTTCCTTATTCAGTTCCATGTACTTAGCACAGCGGCTGGGATGCTGTGCTCAGTAAAATTCCTACTGTGTTCAGTAAAATTATGCTTTGTTACTTTTCTATTTATTTAAAAATAATATAGACAAAGGATATATAGTCTTTCTCTCCAGTTCCTTCTCCAAATAGATGCCATCAGCAAAACCCCAAATGGCTTAACCATTTGCACTGGAAAGCGGAAACAGTAACTCCACAGTGAAAACCCTGAGCACTTAATCCTGCACACAGTGCACAATAATAATACTGAAATGTGCAATTTAAAGAAAATTGAGTCAAGAGCATAAAATAAAGCAATACAGAGCTTTCCAGCATTATCCACTGTGTATAGGTTTAGCTGTGCAGCATGTTGCAGCTGGAGCCTAAGTTGTGGTGAAACTGGCTTTACCATAGAAATCAAATGGATTCTGGAAATGCATTATGATATGCAGCAGATGCATATGGCAAGTGAAGCGTAAGTGTTCTGGAGCAGATTTCTTTCCAGCCCCTATGCTTTTCTATTAGAATATTTAGCTAACCTTCTTTATGTGAGCTCTGTGATAGGAAGAACTGATCTACTGGTAGTCTTGATGGCTTGGGAGACTTTAAGATGTGTTTACCATGTTTTGTTGGCGTGTATTGTTTCATATTAGAATGTTTTGTTATTTTGATCCAAGGTGATAGGGAAGGGAGAATGTCTCTTGGTTCCTATCAGATTAAAATGTTAATTGTGAATTGTATCAACCTACATTTTAGATAGGACTTTGAATTAAAATAAAAAATGCATAAAAGAGTATTTTAAAAACATTTGAAAACAGTGTTCTTGGCCCATGCATTTTTCATTTAAGACTGTACTATTAAAACAAAGGAGTTATCATATATAGCTGGGGTAGGCAATTAGTTTGGCTGGCGGGTCACTTGACAAGTTTTGGTGAGCTGTTGAGCGCTGGACAGGTAGCCCTGCCCCTTGATGGGTGCCCACCTCCTGGCTGCCATCTTGGGACTGGAAATCTCACCTGTAACCCCTGATCTTTGCCCCAGAAGTACTACTTTTGGGAGGGAGGGTGCTGCCATCTTGAAACTGGAAAAAATCATATACTAAAAATGATACATCTGCTGTCATTTATTTTAATTTTATTTTAAAAATATTTTTGTCCTCATTTATGTGTGTTTGCATAGTGTATCTAGAGATGATTGCACGATAGCTCAAAATACAGTGTTACTCTTGTATATTGTATGTGGAGGTAAGGGGGTGTCTGTGGGGGGTGGTTGGGGAGTGGGTGTGTGGCTGTGGTGGGGGATGTGTGTGTGCAGTGTGCTATGGTGGGTAGAGGCTGTGGGGGAGGGCAGGGGGTGGGT
>NW_017728923.1:18792187-18803701 GCF_001723895.1 Crocodylus porosus | reverse complement strand
CTTGCTCTGGCAGGTGTGTCCCTGACACATCAGCAGAGCCTTGAGGGGGTGCATGTGTGTGTATGCATGTATGTGTGCGTGGGGGGGTGGTCCTTGGATCTGCATGTGGAGGCAGCGAGTGGGGCCAGCTCTGCCGGCCGCGTAGCATTCAGCTCCCCACACTCCCACCCCAGACCCTGGCCACAGGTGGTGGCAGCTTGCAGGGCCAGCCCCACCCAGCCCCATAACACACAGCTCCCACCTGAGTCCCTGGCTACACATGGCAGAGTAAGGGGCCAGCCCCACTCAGACCAATAGCACTTCTACTTGAGTCCCCGGCCACAGGTGGTGTTAGAGTATAGGGCCACCCATCCCCATAATGTGCAGCTCCTGCACCCACAGCCAAGTCCCCAGCTGCATGTGGTGGCAGGGTGTGGTGCCAGCCTGGGCAGCAGGGGGTGTGGCTCAACCCAGCCCCATGCATCCTGCTGTTCCCGACTGTGGAGCCTCTGACAGACTGAGATCGACTGTCAGAGGCTCCACGATTGAGCAGTTGACTGAGATTAACTGGTTGGTGACCACTGCTCTTGAATCAAGAGTTCCTGCCCCCTTGTCAAGATTCTCTTCTCCATCATATCTAGGTTTTGTCACTAATGAAGAAAGATCTCTCCTTCCCCTTCCCCCACCCCCCACCTCTAGATTAGACATATAAGAGTTCCTATTGCTTAAGCTTCCCTGGCCTGCAGTCTTTGTATTCCCAAAGAGTAGGGACCTGGAGGTACTCATCCACCTGAGACTTAAAGGAATCCATCTGTGCCTCACCTGAGGTCCTGCTTTTCTATTGCTATGTGAATTTTACAAGTCCCAGCACAGCACCAACAGTTTTGTAGCCTGATGCAAACCTTATAGGATACTAGGAAAGTAGGGCTAGAAGGGACTTCACAAGGTTAGCTAGTCAAGCCCTCTGCTCAAGGCAGGATCATCCCTGATTTAACTATCCCAGCCAAGTGTCTCTCTAACCTGCTTTTGAAAGTTTCTAAAGATGTAGATTCAATAGCTTCTCTTGGAAGCCTGTTCCAATGCTTCATCACCCTCATAGTCAACAAGTTTCACCTTATCTCCAACCTAAATTTCCCCTGCTGCATCTTGAGGCTGTTGCTCTTAGTCCTGTCCCCTACAGCCACAGAGAAAAGCCCATCTCCATTCTTCTATAATCACCCTTCAAGTATTTGCAGACTGTTATCAAATCCCTACTGAGTTGTTCCTTCTCCAAACTTAATAACTATAGTTCTTTCAGCCTTTATTCATAAGTCTTGTCTCTCAGGCCCCAAGCATTTTTGTTGCTCTGTGCTGGACTCTTTCCAATCTGTCCACATCCTTCTTGAAGTATGGGGACCAAAACTGGACCCAGTACTCCAGGTGAGGCCTCATTAGCGCTGAATAAAGCAGAAGAATCACTTCCTTTATTTGCAAGCGACACTTCTGTTAATACAACAAAGTTGCTGGGGCTATGAGTTATCCTTTGGCAAATGGTTGGCAAAGATAGAGCTAATGAGGAGAGTAATAAAATACTTTTTCTCTTGTCATGGGACTGGAATCCTAGGAGATCTCTGCTTTGCTGGATCACAGCAAAACTGATTCTCAGCCTTTTGAATTTGCTCTTTTATCAGCAAAGAATGAAACAGGTTGCAACTCAGTGATAGGGCTACATTCAGGTTCTAATTTGAGTTCAGTTTTTCTTCAGCAGAGAAGTTGGTGGGCCTGGTGGGCATGAAAGCTTCTGAGGTCAAGTTGGGTATGGAAAAGTAGCACAGTAAAAGTAGCACAGTAAAAGTGATGAGCCCAGCCAATCAGTGGTCTTAGTGTTGCAGAACAGGCAGTAACACAGCCCTCTGGTGTCTTCTTCCTTAGAAGTATAAGCCCTTGCACTTGGCCAGCTGATTAGGTGACAGAGTCATTGCTGGGGTATTGAAGCCTTTGTGGTTTAAAAAGGCAGTTTTCAGGCATAAAAGACCAGCTTGGAGGCTTTTACAGGGAAAAATGACTATGGTAACCCAGACCAAAAGCAGTTCCCTCAAAAATCCTGGTGACCGGCACACTTCCTGGTGGATACCCTTCTGCTCAGATGGTGCAAGCAGAGATGGTGAGACTACTGAAAGGGCTAGTCATCCTAAGACAGGGGACTCAGTGGGGTACTGGTATTTTTCAGGGCTGACCTATCTGAAATGGGAGAGGGAGAGTGTCTGCTTTATCAGTGTGTTTCTATGCTTATTTCTATGGTAGGTAAGATATAAGGTGGTCTTGTAGAGAAATCCATGGTATGGGCTTCCTCAGAAGAATTGGCAGAGGCAGTCTGGAAAGAATGGGCACTGAAGCAAATGTAAAGTCAGTACAGCTTGGAAAGGAAGAGGAAGTGGTAAACATGTTGTCCAAGTCTAATTTTGCTTTGTCTTGATAACTGGCCTTTTTCCAGATGAGAAAAATAGGGCTGCAGGTCAGGAGACCTCTGGGATTGTTATGAAAGCGACTGAGGGAAGGAGAAAGTAGATGCTGGGGAATGTCTTGTTTATGTGGTGGGAACTAGAACGAGGCTACCATAAAGGTTAGGGGGAACTATAGCAATTAATATCACTTTTTTACGCTGTTACTCTAGATATCACACAGACCAGTATGCCATGGGTGCTGCATACCATTGGGGATAGCCTAATAACTAACAACCTTGAGGACACTAATATTGGTGTTGATTTTTGTTTTTTTGTCTTTCATGAAGGAACTTGTCTGTGCAGATAATTCGGCTACACTGGGCTATCAAAGGAGAATTAAGATCCTGCTGTAAAACTGGATGAAGACTACTGGTCATGGTTGACTTCTGTTTTGGCTGGATCCAGGATGTTGAATGAACCCCCTGGGCTGTTGCACTGTCTTGAATAGACTGTCCTGGTCATGGCAAAGGGAGTAGTAGACTTTGAAGAGAAGAGACAAAATGTGTTCTTGGAAGTTGTTTGGTTTCTTTGACTTTCTCTCAGTATATTTTTAGAGAGGGTTAGCTAAGTCAAGCAGAAGTCAGAACAGAGTGGCACCATTGAGTAACTGGTTTTGAGATGTATAAGCTTTTGTGGGTGACAACCTACTTCATCAGATGCCAGTGCTGCATCCTCCTATCCTTTGTATTAAAGTAATTTAATCATATAAAATTCATAGATTTCATAGATGTTAGGGTTAGAAGGGACCTTACGAGATCATTGGGTCCAAACCCTTGCCCAAAATTAGGGTTGGAAGGGACATCAGGGACATCAGATATTATTTAGTGCAACTCCCTGCTCAAAGCAGAACCACTCCCAACTATATCATCCCAGCCAAGCTTTTTCTACCCAGGTCTTAACAACCTCAAAGGATGGAGATTCCACAATCTCTCTGTGTAATCTGTTCCCCTCCTACTGAGAGAATTTTTTCCCCTAATATCTAACCTAAACTGCCCCTGCTGCAACTTGAGACCATGGCTCCTTGTTCTGTCACTTGCCACCACTGAGAACAGTCTCAGTGCATCCTCTTTGTAACAAAACCCTGTAGGTAGTTGAGGCTTCCTATTAAGCGCACTCTTCAGTCTTCTCTTCTGCAGAATAAATAAGCCCAGCTCCCTCAACCTCTCCTTATAAATCATGTTCCCCCATCCCTCTAACCATTTTCTTTGCCATCTGCTGGACTCTCTCCAATTGTTTTCACATCTAAGGGGGTGGGTGGGGGGAACAACCTCAAGTGCAGGACTTTGCACTTGTCCTTATTGAACTTCATGACATTTCTTTTGGTCCTATTCTCCAATTTGTCTAAGTCACTTTGAATTCTAGCCTTACCCTTCAGCATATCTACTACTTCTCCTCTGCTTGATATCATCTGTGAACATGCTGAGGGTGCACTCAGCACCCCATCTTTCCGATTGTTGATGAAGATACTGAACAAAACTGGCCCTAGTGTAGGAAGAAACCTTTTTTTTTTGCCTGCCCCCCTCCAATGTGAAGCCCCTCTATATGGCAAAATCCCTTTTGCAGTATTTGCCCCCTTTTGGGGATGCTTTCTCTTTCCTATCTTTTCTTCCTTCCTCCCTCTTCTTATTTTATGATATTATTATTTTTATAGAATATAAGGTGTACTTGTAATAAAAATATAGTTTGTAGATGCTTTTATGGGTATAAAATAGTATTCTACATCAGTGTGCCACCCTCACCCTCTGCCATTGTATTTGGTCTATTTGTTGTATGTGCCATGGCATTTCACCCTTTGATGTTTTATATTGTATGCTTTTTAAATTTGTAACAAATGTACTTTTAAGTTTAAAAGTAAATTGTACCATGTAACAATGTTAGCAAGGATGGGAATCCAACCACTGCTTCTCTGTATTGACTGGGTCCCTGAATGAATCTTTATTGACAGTAGCTAGCCAGGATAAGAAGTTAATGAGCAGCAATTAACACCTAGGAAACCACAGTCTAACAAGACGAAAGGATCAATACAGAGCCAGGAACTCCCTGAAATTTCACTGTTAAAGGTACAGAAACCCCCGTTTGAACTAATCAATGCCGAAGACCAACACTTGGGACTGAATACCGCCCCCCACCCCGGGTAAACCGCCTCCCACAGCCCTATTAATCACTGCAGTGAATTAATCAAACTTCATCAATGGACTCCCAAGGCTGTACGTACCTGTGGACGTGACCCCTGGGGCTGACAGCTACCATCCAGCAACCACCAAGGGGGACATCCCATGAGGTCAACAACCCCTGGATTGAGTAAGCCTGAAAATTGGGGAGTCACCAAAGTCTTCCAGAGAGGGATAAAAGGCAGCGAAGAATGACCCCCAATGGCGCCCTCTTTGACCAGACCAGCCCCCTGCCTGCCCAACCAGAAGGACCAGCTGACAACCCCCTTCTGAAGCAGCATCACACTGAAAGAAGCTTCAGCTGGTCACTGATGGTGGACCTCCACACTTGGGGATAGGTGTATCTTGACACCGGTTCATAGCTAGCTACTGTGAGTGTGTGTGTGTGTACGTGAATGTGTGTGTATTTGAGGGGATCAGCTCCAAGGTTTATGATGTGACTTTTGCATCCAGCTAATAAACTAGAATTTTATGATGATCCTGTAGAGTTGGTCCTTTGTAGCCAACACTAGGATCAACCTCTGCGGCACTCACTTGATACTGGCTGCCAACTCGACATTGAGCCATTGACTACTATCCTCTGAGCCCAAAGATCCAGCAAGTTTTCTAACCACCTTACTGTCCATTCATCCTGCTGGAGCTCCCCAGCTGTGCTGGAGCCCCTCACTCCCCACCCATAGCCCCCCACCCCCCAGCCCTGCGGGGTGTGTGTGTGGGGGGGCAGGTGCCAGGGTTAGGGGACCAGGGACCAGGAGGCAGCAGCTGCTGCAGCTGAGTGGAGTATGGAGCTTGGCTCCCCCTCTCCCATGGGGAACATGATCATAGCAGAGCCCACTGGGGGGTGGGCGGGCTGTGGGCTCCCTGCCCTGCTGCCTTCCCCACCAGCACCTATGCAGGACTCAGTGCAGAACAGCAGAGCAGGGCAGAGAGAGGCTGGACAGGGAAGTTCATTGCTGCTGCTGGGAGCTCCACACCGCTGTAGCCAGGCATCTCTGTCCACCCAGCAATGAAGGAAACAATGCCATGCTGCTACTCCCATTGCTGCTGGGTGGGCAGGGAGTGCTTTGCCATCATGGTGCAGGGCTTGTGGAGGTGGCATCAAGCCTCCACATTCCACTCTGCCCTGCCCTACCAGGTCCCACCTGTTGGGCTGAAAAGGCCCTGGCATGGGGGCAGCAGAGTGAGGAGTGCAAGCCCAGAGTAGACAGCCTGCCCCCAGCTTCTGCACAAATCTAGGGGGCACATACCCCCAGTGTTCCCCCAGAAATGTGTGCAGTGGCAGGGAGCCAGCTGCCCATGGCCCTGTCCCACTCCTCACCTAGGCCCTGCAGCCATGCATTTTGCCCCGTCCCAGAAAAGCAGCAGCCCCAGCCCAACCCAACTTCCTCCTTCCTTCATTATAGAGGCCTCAATTCCCCCCTGCACCACAAGACTTACCTGCGGGGAGCTGCTCTCCAGGCTGCTTGGCCATGTACATATGTATGTATACACATGCATGTGATGCCCCCTGCTGTACACCCTTCTCCTGCTCTCACCAGCCCTTTATAGTCTAGAACTCTGCCAGTTTGCAAGAGGAAACCCACCATTCCCCACATTTTTCTTCTTTAAAGGACAAATTCTGGGTTTTTCTCCTTAAAATGAGAAAAACTGGGTTTTACCATGTTTTTCCATGGCAAATGAAAAACTGGATCTCTGCATAGCGTGCTAGTTGCACTCGTCAGCCCTAGCTCACATTTATTTAATGGAGTAGTAGGATCTTGTCCTTAATCCCAACCATTGCACCTCCTGCCATTCCAGATGTGCATGGTAGGACATGCAATTTTGGGATCGGATTGCAATGGCACTATTATTATTTGCCAGTGCAAGGGGACAGTGCCGAATAAAAGCTAGCTTTGAGACTCCCATGCAGTCCCAGCCCTGGAACTGAAAACTGTAGGTCCCAGCCCCAAGACCGAGTTGCAGCTGGGGCTGGTTCAAGACTCTGGGGCAGCCCCAGGGTTGGGACAATCAGTTGATTGTGGGTCCCAGCCCTGGAGCCAGTTTCAGACTCCTGTGTGGTCCTGGTGCTGGGTTTGAGAATCAGCTGAGTCTTGAGCCAGCTCTGGTTACCCTGCCTATGCTACATATAGATATGTATGTTATATACTTTTGTGGCTGGTTTCCTGTTTTGTCGTGCCATTAATTTGTTGAACATATGGCAGGGTTACTATTTACAGTGTGATTAACAGGTTAATTGTGTCTTATTGTAACATCTGCCGGAGGCCATAGTGATGGAACCCAAGTATACTGACTCTTGTTCTGTCCCCTAGGCACAACACCTCTTACTGTCTTTTGTTCATCAACAATACTGTGTGTTTGGTTGTGGGAATGGAACGGAAAGAGGAAAAGGAAAACAAATGCCCCATTGAGAGGCTTGCAGATTACAGTGAGACATAACTGCTATAGATCCATCAAATTGAAGAAAGACTACAAATCCCCAAGTACAGCGGTTATCTCTGATTGAAAGTGCCTATTTGGGAATCCTCAGGTCTTTTTCTACACTTTGTAGTGGTTAGCACCTGCTTGAGAAATGTCCTCTATAAATAATAAGTTTCTGTTTCAGACAATATTTACATTGAAAATTACCCTCACACAGCTGGACATTCTTTCTAGAAACTCAAATCTGCAGTTGCTATTCAAATAAAGGAGCCAGGGTATTCTTGGGGAGGACCTTGTGATGAAAATCCTTGTTATTTAATGTGATCTTTCAAAGAGGAGTTTTGAAAAATAGTTAGCCGCTGTCGCTAGCAATTCTTACTACGACTCATGCATAGTGACACGTGAGGAAGTCCTTCTTACTTTTCTTGTCCTTACTTTTTGACCATTTCTGTTTATTGATCCTGATGGCTCAACATTGCTTCCAAAATGAATATTTTGATAGCTTGCTGCAGTCCTGTAAGCCTTGTCACCTGCGATGCTCCAGTAAGCCACCTTTTTCATGTCAGAATTATTGTAATAAGAGTAAGTAATATTTCTGCAATATTTTGTTGTGCATTTTTAGATTGCTTGTTGCATTGATCTGAAATATGAAAATATGATCTGACCAAGTGAAGACATATACAAAGTATCTTGTATATGAACTGGACTACATTAGCACAAGTAAATGTTTCAAACTGCTGAGCCATCACTCAGCAAATTACTCTTGACAGATGGGAAAGGCTTCATATATTAGGTCATGTACTTATTCTTTATTGCTTCTGTTTTTAATTTATATAATATCTACTTTATTTTGAAGGTGCTGCAGACCCAGTGAAATTATCACATGGAATTATTTGGATCTGTTTAGGCATAGGAATACTTTTAACATTCGCAGTGTTTGTATTAATGGTCCTATTTAAAAGGAGGTACTCAAACCCATCAAAGGAAGAATTGAAAAGTACAGGTATGAAATATTATTAAGACTATTAAGAATTTGAACTATGTTCTTCAAATATATAGATTTTGGGTGTGGCATACATTGCCAGAATCAGATATCTTTACTAAAATTGAATAGTGCTCAATTCCACAAACAGTCCCATTGAAGCCAAAGGGACTAATTGTGGAGTAAAGTGCTTCCAAGCATGAGTCAAGATATCAGACTATTTCCAGTAAAAATCTGTAACCCTCAGCTCTTTCGTTACATACATGCTTGGTTTTGCACTCCAGAACGTATTTTCAACTGTCTTATTACTATGTTGGTAAACCACCTCTATGATTTTCTTTATCAAGTGCTTAATCTTCTCATTGATTTTTACCTGGCTCAAGAATAAAAACTAAAGATTAGCCTCCCACCTTGTAAAGGGTTAATTGATTTGCTTTAAATCTGTAATGCATCAGAGTCATGCATATGGTGACTTTTGCCCTTGGTAGTAAAGGATTCAGTAAGTTTTTGCACTTTTTGTACTCATTAATATTTACAGCAAAGCTTCTTCTACTAATATACATTAATTAGGTTAGTAAATACACACATTTGAATTCTTACTGACTATATGGCACATACTGAAATACCCCACCATACTTTTACAGAATCTTCCGTGAAGCTAAATATTATACTCCAGACTGACACTGAGAGCTGTGTGAATGCAGATGGAATTGGGGAGACACTCCAAAGTGAATCATCACTCATGTATTCAGTACAGGAATGCACTTGTGTGGACTATAACTTGGTGAAACCCCAAACTGGCTTTGATACCTCTTTCCCATTACCAGCCACAGAGGAAGGAGCTACTGTTTTAGTTACTACAAAGACTTCTGATTGTTGCAGCTATCTTCCAGGTGTTGTACAACTGTGATAGGGAGAGAAGTGTTTTTACTGCATACAGTGAATCAGTTCATAGTATAATATAGAGATAATATAGTTATACTCATAAATCTTATTTACTAGCAGTTACTGGGGAAGATTAGTATATCAGGTTTCCTTGTAGCTCTTGTATTTCACTTTCATTGCTTTCGTTATATTGTTTCTAATTTTAGCTTATTTTTGTATGTATATTTTTACATCATTGCTTGAAGCCAGAGTATTTACTAGAATGTATAAGCTATAACAATCTCTGTGTGGGTTGAATGTTTTTGCACTAGCATTTAAAGACTATATTTACTTAGTCAAAGAGTGGATGCACACAACTGATATCAATAAACAAGTTTATATATATTTTATGTAAAAAATCTTGTATCAAACTGTTGTCTGTAGTATGAAAACAAGTGTACAAAAGCGAGCATATAAGTTATATGGCATAGACTCTTAGGACAAGAATTGCTTCAGATGTAGGTTTTAAGATTTTGGGCACAGCACAATGGGGAATGCTTGAAATTGGAAATGTTTTTATGATACATACATTTAGAGAATATGCAGTAAGAACTTCTTAAACCACACTAGAGATGGATATGATGCCACAGAGCCTTGAATTGCCAAACATTTTCCGATGGTTGAGGATGGTTTCATTTATAGACCAAGTCTTGTTGAAGTATAAGGATGCAAAAAGTTATTTGTACCACAAGGTATTTAACAAGTATTGTCAACTAGGTAGTAGTATAGCGGTTTTTAAATTTTGGCACCAAAAGATATGAATCTTCATCCATGTTTAAGTACCTAAGTATCCTGATTTTCATAGATGATGAGCACTTCAGCTCGTACTGAAGTCAGTAAAAGCTGTGGGTGTACAACCAGCACCCTCTCTGTGTTACAAGACCATTTCCAACCAAGCACCTCATGATGAATAAGCAATTATGAATGAATTAAACTTCATAACACAAAAAATAATTCATATTTAAAATATGTGAAAACCGAAACACAGAATTAAAGATTTTAAATAACTTGACAAATATAATAGAGCATGTCTAACATATACGCCACATATTTGGGTGTTTCATTGTGGAGTCAGCTGCCTGATTTTAGCTACACTAGTCTGAAGACTTTGGCCTAAGTTTATATAGCAGTTAAAGCACTATTATTTGTATGACTGGTACTAACCCAAGAGCCCTAGTCATGACCCAAGACTCCACTGTGATGGTCCATGTCCCCAAATACCTTCTATAAATGTTTATGTGACTACAGCTGTATTGATTTTCAGTCTTGCATTGGACCTTGCCAGGATACACGTTCTTGCATCCAGGTATGGCTGTAACCCTCAGCTGAGTTCATTAACATGGAGAACATTGCTTTTGGTTATTTTGTCAACTAGCTTTCCCAGCCCTTGGAGACATCAGTGCACTGTTCCTATTTCATGACACACAAATTTAGATTTGTATTTTCATTTTGTGCCCAAATTCTGTTCATTTTGCCCCAACAAGTAGGGTTTCTTCTCTTTCTTTTCTTGAAGGTGCAGATCTTTGATTTGAAACAACTCTTACACAAAGAACCAGTGAAGGGAAGGTTGTTTCTTGCCGCATATGCCCAGGCGGAGGTCAGTTGCCAGCATTCATGACTGATGTTTCTAGGATAGCAGTTCCCATTCTTTGTTGACCCAAGGCACCTGGCCACAACTTGTGTGAGCCAAGAGCATAGGCGATGTGTAGGGGAAACATGGGGGGACATGTGCCCCCCCTTGAGATTGGCTGCTGCTGAAGCTGCTGCTGGCTTCTGTGGGCAGTTGCTGCTTGCTACCTGCCTTTCTTCTCCTCACTGCCAACACCACCTCTGATATCCGCGGGTGATCTGTGCTTGCTGCTTGCTGCCGCCAACACTGATGCTGGAGTCTGCAGGTGGTCCGCGCTTGCTGACACCAACACTGGCACTTGCGGCCAGTCATCGCTTGCTGTTCCCTGCCGCTCACACTGATGTCTGCAGGTGGTCCTTGCATGCTGCTGATGACACCAATGCCTGGTCCCCGTTCACTGACACCAGCATCTGCAGGCAGTCATAGTATCATAGTGCTTAGGGTCGGAAGGGAATAAACAGATCATCAGGTCTGACCTCTGCCCCAGGCAGAAATGGGTACTGGGGTCCTATCACCCCAGCCAAGTATCTGTCCAGCCTCCTCTTGAAGACTCCCAATGTAGACCTTGGAAGCCCATTTGAGAGCCTGCCAGCCCTAACTGTAAAGTAATGTCTCCTGATGTCCAGCCTGAACTTTTTCTCTAACAATTTGTGGCCATTATTCCTAGTAACCCCAGGTGCTGCCTGTGGGAACAGAGCCTCCCCCAGTTCCCACTGGTCCCCTCTGGTGAGTTTGTAAAAGGATACCAGATCACCTCTCAGCCTTCTCTTTTGGAGGCTGAATAGGTTCAGGCCCTTTAGCCTCTTCATAGGGCCCGCCCTGCTGCCCCTTGACTATGTGAGTGGCTCTCCTCTGGACCCTCTCCATGCTGTCCACATCTCTCTTGAAGTGCGGCGCCCAGAACTGGACGCAGTACTCCAGCTGCGG